>NC_092821.1:113362459-113662459 GCF_023375885.2 Dermacentor andersoni | reverse complement strand
ATAGCGAAAAAATAGGGTTGTATGCGGTTACAGAAACGCACCGTAGAGACTCAGAAGAGGCGCCAGTTATTGAGAATTATGTTTGGGAAGGGTGCAACAGAACTAAGTCCGAAAAAAAGGGAGTGGGAGTGGGAATGCTCATCCATCAGGGAGGCAAATGGAAGAGAGTAAATTCACAATGTCAAGAACATCTTTGGTTATCAGGCAGAATGAGTGGGAAAAAAACTTGGCTGGGCGTTACGTATTTGTGGACCGGAAATAATTGCACAGAGAAGAATAAACAGTTAGTGGAATGTATAAGCGCTGATATTAAGGGTATCGGAAGTGGTGCTGAAATTGTCCTATTAGGTGACATGAATGGCCACATACAGGATTTAGTTGGCTACACCAATAACAACGGGAAGTCAATGCTAGACCTTTGTGAGCAACATAACCTCGTTATCTTGAATACAGGGCCTAAGTGTGAAGGGCAGATCACGTGGCAAGTGGGAAACCGGCAATCGACCATTGATTACTGTCTCATGACAGAAGGAATTAATGATAAGTTGAGAGAAATGGTCATTGATGAGGAAGGGCATAGCAGCATAGGGAGTGACCATAAACGCATCATTTTGAAAATGGGATATGTAATTGGGAAAGAGAGCAAAATTGAACGCTGAACAAATAGCAAATATAGTCACCAGAGTTGAGGAAGAACTTGGCAAATGGCCAAGTAAAGAGTGGGAATATGGTGAGCATCTAAGTGTAATAATGATAGAAATACGGAAAGAGAAACAACATGTTCGTTGGAAAGGAAAAAAGAAACCGAAAAGCTGGTGGAACAAGGAGATACGAGAAGCGATCGCCGAACGACAGAAACCATCTCGAGAGCACAGGCAGGCAAAGAATGCGCAGTTGCCACACGATGAAGTAACCAGTAAATGGGAAATATATCGGGAGAAAAAGTCTATGGTTCAAATACTGGCGCAAGCAAAATTAAAAGGTGAAAGTGAACGTTGGTTGTCAGAAATACGTGAAGAAGAAGGCCGCACCTAGAATATTTCTGAACCACATAAAATTATTAGGCAGGAAGTCAAACAATACAACATATCCTAGACGAAGATGAAAACAGACTGGAAGGAGAAGCGGCAATAAATTACATCCGAAAAATAACAGCCGAGTCTTCCCAAGGCAATGACGAGGTTGTGTTTGAAGAAAAAAAGAGCATGGAAAAGACCGAAGTGGAAAAGGAGCAGGTGCTGACAAATTTCAGCTGGAAGAAAGCGGAAGAGAAAATTCCTAAGCGCACCGCCACAGGGCTAGTCGAGGTTCCCGTTAGGCTGATTAATGAAATAGGACCAAGAAGTGAGGAAGCTCTGGTGAAAGCAGTGGAAAAAACTTTAAAAGATAGATGAATACCAGACAGTTGGCGACCAAGTAGAATGAATTCATTATATAATGGTAAGGGTGAGAAAGACAGAATTCATTCGTATAGATGTTGACCATTACATCGGTAATATACAGGCTAGCAATGCAGGCAATCAAATTAAAGCTTCAAGCATGGGCAGAGAATAATGGCATTTTGGGAGAGTTTCAGAATGGCCTCAGAATAGGTAGGCGTTTGGATGGTAACTCGTTTGTTCTTACTCAGTGTATTGAAATATCAAAAGTAGAAAGCAGACCGTTGTATGTGGCCTTTTTAGACATTACAGGAGCCTATGACAACGTAGACCGCAACATTTTGTGGGATATTCTGGAAGGGGAAGGCTTAGGTGACGATTGTCTACAGCTTTTGAGATAGGTTTACCTAGAAAATACGGTTTGCGTTGAACGGGAAGGGATGAGGAGCGAGGAGAAAGTTCATATCAACAAGGGACTGAGGCAGGGGAGCCCTTTATCCCCGCTGCTGTTTATGATGTACATGGTGAGGACGGAGAGGGCGCTAGAAGGAAGTAATATTGGGTTTAATCTCTCATACAAACAGGCGGGTACAGTAGTAGGGCAGCAGCACCCAGGTTTATCTTATGCGGATGACATTGTGTTGCTAGCTAATAAGCAAAATTATTTGCAACGTCTGGCTGATATCTGTGGACAGGAAGGCAACAATTTAAGTTTGAAAGTTAGTGTTAGAAAATCAGGTGTTATGGTATTCAATGAAAACCGTGAACAGACAGTGGAGATACAGGGCCAGGAAATACCTCGGATAACAGAATATAAATACCTTGGTATATGGATAAATGACGGCAATAGATATATGGAAACACAGGAAAAAACAATAACAGTGAAGGAGAAGAGAAATTCAGCCATAATGAAGCACAGAGCGCTATGGGGATACAATATGTACGAGGTCCTCCGGGGTATGTGGAAAGGTGTAATGGTTCCAGGACTTACTATTGGAAATGCGGTTGTTTGCTTTAAATCAGGGGTACAATCAGGACTCGACGGGAACCAAAGGTCAGTGGGTTGCCTCGCATTGGGCGCTCACGGGAAGACTACAAATGAAGCTGTGCAGGGTGATATGGGCTGGACTAGTTTTGAAGTGAGGGAAGCTCGCAGCAAAATTGAGTATGAAGAACGGCTGAAGAATATGGAAGAAAGTAAATGGGCTGGTAGAGTGTTCAGGTATTTGTACAGGAAAGCATTGATCCACAGTGGAGGAAAAGAACTAGGAAGCTTACCCGCAAGTATGCGGCCTGTAGGGTGGGCAACACAGCAACAATTAAGGTCAAGCGGAAAGTCAGAGAGGCTGAAATAATCTAATGGGTGGCGGCAATGGAAAAGAAACCTGCCATGAGTAACTACTTAAGAGGAAAAAAAGACATCAGGAAAGAAACAATTCATCATAACTAAAAGGGAAGCTCATTACTTTTAGAAGCGAGATCGGGATGCTTTAGAACACGTACCTATAAAGCGAGATATAAGAAGGAAGAAGAAGCATATGCTTGCTGCGGTAAAGCTAGGGAAACTACGGAGCATGTTTCATTAGAATGTGAAGACGTCTACCCTGCAGCCGTTGATTTAGGCCCCACTGGCCCCCTTGAAGCCCTTGGGTTCCGCGGGAGCAGTGGTAAAGTAAACATGTCCGCAATAGACATTAGTAAGAGGCGATTGGAGGATTGGTCGAAGAAAAGTAGCGAAACGACGAAAGACGGAGACGTACAAAAGCACAGTTCGCAATAGGGGATCAGAAAATTTGGGTTTGGTAGTTCATAGTGTTTTTTTATTATTATTGTTTAACCTAGGTAGGACATTAGGCAGTATAATAGCAGGAGCTTGGTGGCGCAGCCCACCGCCCCGTTCCAAAGGGGGCGCTCATAACATCCATCCATCCATCGCTACCGCATCGCGGCCCGAGCAAGAGGCCGCGTTTCTACCAGAAAGTCCGTCTTCGTGCACACCGTTCACAGCGAGCGTTTCCCGGTAAACATTACGTTTACATGCGCTGCAGTTGCCGGGAAGCGTGGGAAGTAGTCGGGGGCCTTTGAATGCTGTCGCGTTCCGCTCTTAAAGGCGAAGCTTACGCGGCCTCCAAATTTTTAGTTTCTTTTTGCTTTTTTGTTGCACCCTTGATGCGGCGATGGCGACATTAACAGGGTTTTTTGTTAACGGTACCAATCATTAACAACAACAACAACAACAACAACAACAATAATAATAATAATAATAATAATAATAATAATAATAATAATAATAATAATAATAATAATAATAATAATTATTATTATTATTATTATTATTATTATTATTATTATTATTATTATTATTATTATTATTATTATTATTATTATTATTACATGTACCAATCAGTTATTCTATTTACACTCAGCAGCCCCACACCAGGCTTTTCTGCACACACACCTGTGACGCAGGAAAGTAAGCTTTCAAGGCGGCCTGACGAGAACAGTTTCCTCTCTGATCAATGCTTTCCTTGTTTCACTTGTTCCTTATAGGTTATAAAGCTACCACTCACCTGCGTTTACACTGTTATAGCGATTAAATATGTTAACTTGGCAAATGACACATTCTTCTGCAGCTACAAGGCATTACACTTTTCGCGTGACAAATCGGCTTTGCTGGGGTCCCGGCCAAAGAATGCTTACGCGTTAATAGGGTGCCTCGATAGCACCGCTTCTCGTCTGTGGCGCTGATGTCGAGGCACTATGGAAGAAACACGTCGCCGCGCCGCAGTACGAAAAGAGAGGCGCAGCGAATTTCGGCGACGAACGCATTGCGAAACTTCTGTCTTCGTCGTCGGCTATAGCCCGCGCTTTCACCCGTGATAAGTTAATATTTGCTAGTTGAAGCGCATAACGCGCTATGCGTCTCATGACACTGACTTGCACGAGGGAAATGCGTAAATTGCGCCTCCTTAGGCACGGTTAGAGCATCGAGCTTCTGTGCTGGGGGATCCAGGTTCGATACCGAGCATCGGAAATGCAATTTCTTTGAATACGAACGCAAAAGAAAATAAACTACATAGACAGTCCTGTATTTTCCGGGGAATAAACGAAGACTGGGTGTTTCTGACGTTCCCCCGTTCACGTTTCGAGTGACGTGGGAACAAGGGCATCCATCGCTGCCCCGCTCAGCCGAGTGTCGCGCGGAGCGAAAAACTACAGGCCGGCTCAATTCCACTTGGCATCTGCCTAAAGCGAAGCATTCTTGCTGCGAGTGACTCAAGAGCCATATGTCTATGTGCATGTGTGAAGTCTGCTTTTCGGGGTATAAATATTAGTATTAGAGAGCAGCATGTTATACGAAGAATTTATTTCATTTGAAGTGAACTATAGCCAGGCTAGACAATGCATACACTCATTTACATGCACTACATCGTACATGTTTTGTTTAGTAAATTTTTAGTGACTACGGCCGTGGCCACCGCATCCGGATGGGGGCAAAGTGCAAGAAACACCAGTGTCCCGTGCATTGAGGGCACGTTAAAGATCCCCTGGTGGACAAAATTAACCCGGTGTCCCCCTCTACGACGTGCCTCATAATCAAATCGTGGTTTTGGCAAGCAATACGCCAGAATTCAATTCGATATCATTTTATGCGTAAATTTCTAAAATCAGCATGCGTCTGCGAAGGTTCTTTTTTTCTTTTTCCGTCGTTAGTTCGCGGCCCTCTTACAAATGCGTTGCTTTCCCTGCATCGTGATTGTGCAATGCGCTGTGGATGATAGCGCGGCGGGGAATTCGAAATCGCTTTCTCCATTCGAAACTTTCGTAAAATCCAGTTTTAGTTAAATCGAAGTTTTGGGCGTATTCCTCTGCTGCGTTCGTTAATTGGCAGGGCTCCGGTCGGGCGAGACTGACCTCGTTGGAACGCCAGACGTACCTTCCAATCCAGCTTATCTCGACAATTCTCTCTTTAGTGACCCTTAAATGATTGTCTCGCCTGTTCATGCGTGTCTTGTCCCGCGGCTTCGAAAAACGCAGGCCGCAGGCTTTCTGATTTACATCACTTGGCAGCTTGTCTGCAGCCCCCCCCCCCCCCCCCTCCTCCTCCTCAAAGCGGCCCGTAATCGTGCTGTGAATCCACAGCAGCTCACGAATTGAGCGTTTGCAAAGATAGGGCTTAGGTGACCGCGGTTAACAGGGCGATTAACCTTGACTTTCACTGTAACGATGGCCGTATACGCTATTGAAACGGTGCCAACAACGCAGTGTATTATACGAGGGCTCGTGAATCGTGCCTTCATTACGTCTACACGGCTAAGAAACGCGTCGCTATATTTTGCTGCGTATATTTATCGCTGTCCATATCTACGTTGCAGGTGATCTAAAGAGGCGACGATACAGGTTTATTGGTTCTTCGAGAAAAACTGGCCACGCACCGTAGCGGGAGCCAACCTACACGTTCTTTTTTTTTTCTTTTTTCGATGACATACCAGAAGCGGCCGTGGATTATGCACACGTATACATTACGATAACCAAAATCGCGTGCCGCATTTCCTTGACTATAATACTTCTGAAAAGCGTCTCTGTTATTTAGAGCCAGAAGGAAAGACAAGGCAGGACAGTACTGCATTTGTACGCGGCTTTCTTCTCTGCTGTGGCCGAAATAAAGGTGGACAATCAACGCGCATGACGCATACAAGACGGGAAGCTCGCAGGTAGCGCCACGCTTCGCAAGCGTGACATTGTAACGCTGCTAACCCTTGGTAAGCGTGATGGAAGTGGCCGACTAAAACACACGCATAATGTAAGCGAGCAAAAAAGTGTCTTCAAGTCTCGCTTGCTCGGCGTTACAAGATTAACAGTGTAGTTGAACGATTGTAGTGCCCGAGTTCCCTCTAGCAATTTTCTAAGAAATCGCGTGGTTAAATGAAATTATGGGGTTTTACGTGCCAAAACCACTTTCTGATTATGAGGCACGCCGTAGCGGGGGATTCCGGAAATTTTGACCACCTGGGATTCTTTGACGTGCGCCTAAATCTAAGTACACGGGTGTTTTCGCATTTCGCCCCCATCGAAATGCGGTCGCCGTGGCCGGGATTCGATCCCGCGACCTCGTGCTCAGCAGCCTAACACCATAGCCACTGAGCAACCCCGGCGGGTCAAATCCCATGGTTCTGACGTCAAAAGCCACGTTGAACCGACTACCCCAGTGCGGCACACTTCTGAATATTCTTGCCCAGGCTGCTAATACTGCTTAAAATTTCTAAATTTTCATGCATTCGGACCGTTTTCTCCCCTCCATCTCCAAAACGGTAAAAATGTTAAGATCTAGGGAAGTTCCGCTAAAAGTTCCCTTGCAATGGTGACGAAGTATACCTAGTGTTCAATTATTGGTTTCGTCGTGCCGTGGGGGATCCAAACGAATTCGCAGGACATCTATATGTACGAAACGCGAAAATTTTTCATGACAAACACTGAGAATGTGTGTCATCGAACCGCATGTGTTGGCCTGAGCACTCCTACCCATTGAATAATCACGGAGAACTCATTTAGCTGCGAGTAGTCAAAGCTGTTAAGCTGATAGGCTCGCCGTCTAGTTAAGAGTATTCAAAGCAGCATTTTTTGATAGTAGACCGTTTTAGAATAGCGTTTGCCGCCTTACGTACGTTAAACGCAAGCGTTTTTGCGGGACGTTAATTACGTTAAAAGACAGGGCCCCGTCTCGTGACAAGCGTATCCAAGCCAAGATAATCGATTGGCAACGATTCTGTTGTTGCTATGCGGACGCGTCTTGTCAGGTCTACGGACGCCAGAATCGCCGAACCATCTCCGAAATTGGATGCGCTATGCGTTCATAACTATAGCGTTTAAGGTGAGTTTAGATCAAGTGAAAGTTCATTTCAATGGTTTCTGACGATATTAACGGGAGTGCGTACGTAGCCATCACGAGAATTCCCGGTGAAGCGGAAGCCATGGGCGCCGCCGTGTTTGACAACGCTATTTCTTAGCGTCCGTGCTTTGCGAGCGTTAGCCTCTACCGCTAAATTCTGAAAATTGCGTGCGGCCGCAAAACGTTAGCTCTCCTTCTGTGTACTGCGCATGCGACCTGGGGCGCACGCAATGAATCGCGCGTGCTAAACGCAAGCTCGCACTATAGTAAAGTTACTTAGTTTTTAGTCAGTCAGTCGGTCGGCAGGTCAATCAGTCGATGAATCAATAAATCAATAAAGCAACCGATCAACCAATCGCGTTATTTTTTTCTTTAGTAACAAAAAGGATGGCACACTGCTCGCAGACGACAAGTGATGACTTAGAAGGCTTTGGGCTCGAGCTAATTAGCATTCTCTGAGGCATCCGTTTGTTCAGCTCTTCTTATGCACACCCTCTGCAACGCCCGCCTTTTCACGTTCGCCATCAAACGCTCATCACCCAGTCAAGAAACCCAACAGGCTGTTAGCCTGTCAGCTTGTCGGCTATACGTTATTTTGGCTTGTAAGTCTGTCAGCCTGTAAGTCTGTCAGCCTGTAAGTCTGTCAGCCTGTCAGCCTGTAAGTCTGTCAGCCTGTAAGTCTGTCAGCCTGTAAGTCTGTAAGTCTGTCAGTTTGTAAGCCTGGCGGCCTGTAAGTCTGCTGGTACCTACTATTGGCTGCCGCCGCCTGAGGCAACATTCTCCGACGATCACATTGAGCGATAGCTTCACTTTTGCGAGATTTCACGATTCAGCCGTCAAGATTCTTGCTTTTGCCCGACGCTTGTGTGCAGCTGTCCATTGTTGATCCTCGCAAAAGTGAAACTACCTCTGAAAGTGATCTTCTGAGAATGCATCCCTATAGTGGTCTGCGTACCAAGCATGCTTGACTACGCTGATAGTTGCTGTATAGAAAATACACCTTTGATTGATCATTTCAAAGTTTTATTACACAGTAATACACCCGGCCTTAATAGAACTAGCATATTCATATATATCTAATACAGTTGAATCCCGCCACAATGAATATACCGCTACAACGAATAATTCTTAATTCCCCGTCAGTATCCCATAGAAATTATAGCCCCAAGTTTCTCTGCACGAGCCATTTTTGGTGAGCGTTTCCGCTTCAACGAAATTTTCGCAGTCAAAATCAAAACCAGAACAAGTGTTATTGGCAAAAGTTTAAGTTAAATCCAAGGCCATAGTAAGCACGAAATCATGTGATTGCAGTTTCGCCACTTTGGGAGTTTTTTTTTTCGTGGTAGCGTCACTCGCAGCGTCTCTTCGACAACTAGCTTTCATCCATGCATGGGAGGAGATGTCAACGCAAAACCCTTTCCCTCAAGCAGAAAGCTGAAATCATCACCCAAGCTGTGAGTGGAAGGAAGGAAGTGGCAATCGCTGAAGACTTTGGGATTCCGGCCAGTTCGCTGTGTACGATGCTAGGAAATAAGGACAGCGTAAAAAAGGCACATCTTCCAAGCACAAAAAGGTGACGCGGCCCCTCCATGAAGAGCTGGACAAGGCGGTGCATGCGTGGTGTGTTGAAGTAAGAGGCAAGAACGTCCTCCTCAATGGAAGCATCATCCAGCAAAAAGCCTTGAACCACGCCTGCCTACTCGGCATTGACGATTTTAAAGCCAGCGTTGGCTGGCTGAACTGTTTCAAGGTCCTCCATAACATCATCGGAAAAGTGTTGTGCAGCAAATCGATGTCCGCAGACGTTGACGGAGCTTTGAAGGTGAGCAATGTGGCCGGCATTTTAGGCAACTTCACGCCAGCAGACATCTACAATGCCAATGAGACTGGGCTATTCTACGAGATGTTGCCGGCCAGGATGCTCGACATTAAGGGGCAGCGCTGTCACGGGGGCAAACAGCAAAAAATGTGTGACGGTGCTGCTTTGCACAAACATGGATGGCTCCGACAAGCGTCCTCCATTAGTCATTGGAAAAGTGCCAAGCCACACTGTTTCAAGGGATCCCATAGCCTACCTGTGCAGTACAAGGCGAACAACAAGTCATGGACGACCCGCGCTATTTTCACAGAGTGGGTGGTGGCATTAGACTGCAACATGAAGCGGCAGGACCATAAAGTTTGCTTGCTTCTGGACAATTGTTCAGACCATCACTCCGAAGAAGTCAAGCTCACTAACACGGAGCTGATGTTTTCCCCTACAAATTGCACATCTGTCCTACACCCTCTCGACCAGGGTGTGATTCTGAGCCTGAAGCGCGCTTACCGCGGGAGGTTAATTCAGCGGCTGCTCTTCAACAGTAAAACCGGCCAAGACACGAAGGTGGACATGTACGTGGCACTGCAAATTATGTCTGCTGCCTGGAACACACTGGGTCACTCAATCATCGCAAACTGTTTTAGGCACCCGGATTTGCTGAAGATCTATCCTTAGACTCTGACGTAGTAGTTCTGCGGAAACCCGCAAGGTGGAGAGAAGTAATGAATAAAGGGAAAATGAGACATCCACCTGTTCGTAGCAATTGCTGCAAAGGAAACCCATACGGGTTCCTAAAAAGAAAAGCCTCATAGTTGAAGAAAAAGTCCCTGACCAGGACGAATTAAAAATAAAACATGCTTCTTCACAAATTGAAGTGAAATTTGTATTGATTTCTTAAAGAAGGGAAAGGGCCGCAGGCAAAACGCTATCTGCAAGATAGCTTCAATGTGCTGCCGCCGCACACGCAGACTTGGCGCGACAGCTCCGTACGCAGTAAAAGACAAACATAATACAATCTCACTGCGGTGATTAATTTCCACGGAACGAAACATTGATACGCTTCCGATAACATCGACTGTACGTGCATATGATGTAGTCTCGACCGGTGCTCGATCGCATTGGTTGCCGCACAGCTTTAATCTTCCGAAGTTCACCCGCATGCAAGCCAACTGACGAAGCAACTTTTCTGATACGTGCATACACGCGTAGACTCGTTATTGCCATAAAGCAAGACACGCGTGTACGACTGTCTTAAGCGTTTACAATCAAGGCCGGAACGAGCTTGAAAGAGCACGGCGCCTCGGCAACCAATCGCGACATCTTTCCTTCGTCATTGCTGACTTGGAACACAAATCCGCTAGCATCGATCCCTCATGAGGATACAATTAATCGAATACTTGGGGTTTGGTGTCACATCATGCCTTTATAAACGCGCGCATAACCTAACATGCGTTGCTTCGGCGACGCGTATGTTACAGTGCCCATCTAGTCGCGGCCGCCATATTGACGCTCCGTCAGTGGCATCAGCTATAGACTGCCGTGCAAACAGCAGTACTGACGGTGTCGGAAGGCTGCAAACAGGAATTCTATCGTTGCAAATAGCCTTGCTGTCGGTGACGGAAGGCAGCAAACACGAATGCTGTCGTTGCAAACAGCATTGCTATCGGTGTCGGAAGGGTGCGAACAGGAATACTATCGTTGCAAACAGCATTGCTATCGGTGTCGGAAGGGTGCGAACAGGAATTCTATCGTTGCAAACAGCATTGCTATCGGTGTCGGAAGGCTGCATATAGTAATTCTATCGTTGCAAACAGCATTTATGTCGGTGACGGAAAGCAGCAAACAGGAATTCTATCGTTGCAAACAAGAATCGTGTCGTTGCACACAGAAATGCTGTCGTTCCGTCAAAAACGTCTTGACGGTTTTTTTGACTGGGATGCATGCAGCGCTGGTCCTGTGTTGTTACTGGTCCGTGCGTTTTTTGGTGCTGCTTAAGATGAATGACCCGTGCCAACTAGCTCGCCGCCAAACCCTTCTGAGCATGGGACAGTCGTTAAAAGCTGCTTTAAAAAGCAGCTTGACGACGTGAGTGGCCCCGCGTATCAGCCACAACAAAAAACACATCAGAATACCCACCTAGTACTAACTTACTTGCACACTTTATTATTCCTAACCATAACGTTTGTCGCTATTTAAAACGTCCACGGGAACCAACAACAGCTGCATGCATATACGCACAGTCAACCGCAAAAGTCTGCGGGACGCAGGATCTGCCAAGAAGCTGAATCCTCGCGAAGCGTGGCCACACAGCCTCGAATTGAATGTTCCAGCATGTAGTAGCCTTCACCACCTACACAGTGATTCACTGAATACGAAGTGTCATGCGTTAACAGTGCAGGAATTCACATTTGAAGGGGAAACCGCATCCCGTAAACTTCTGCTGTTGACTGTATATGCAGCAGCAGCAGGACACTGCAGCGAAGCAACCCTCTTCGCTTCGACTGCGTACACTGTGTTTCATTTCTCGCAGCATTCGTTCTCCGAACGGTAACGGGGAAACGAAAGGCTGCAGATGTAAAGACAAACGCTTCCAGATTCGTAAAAAAAAAAAAAAACCACCGAAAAAGCCACGTTTCTAATTGCGCAGTTAGGCTACATACAAAACGAGATCGCCAAGGCGTGTCGATGTAAGGCATAACCCGCCCGCATAAAAAAAGAAGGCCGCGTGCAATAATCGGAACAACATTCGTTTTTAGATTTGGCGCCCCGCACGTTACAAGCGAGGAGTGCCGCCGAAGAGAAAAAAAAAACAAGAGTGGTGCCTTTTCCTACGAGTGCTTTTCCGTCGCCCCAGATACGCTGCGGTAACCGACACTCCAGCTCTGGCGTGATCGCCGGCGCCATTTTCTCTCTATACACTCGGCCCGATGATTTATTGAGCTTTCCTTCTTGGACTTCGTCTCGAGCCTAGAGTTTGCCGACCCCGAATGGGCCGACGCGACGCTCCAGATTAGCCGGGCACGTGTGCAGGAAGTGGTGACTCTGCGTGTTTGTGCGGGCGGGCACTTGTTTTTGTGTCTGCTTTGTGCGCAAACGTTTTCGCGCCGTCTTGCGTGTCTGAAAAAAAAAATGCGAGTCTGGGCGTGCGTGCTTTCAGTTTCTTACCTGTATGTGGGCACCTGAGTTAGTTGTCTGCAAGGGTGCGTACATTTTCGTTGTGTGTGTGTGTGTGTGCGTGTGTGTGCGTGTGTGTGCGTGTGTGTGTGTGTGTACTATCTGTATATTTCAAAATCCCTGCATACTTGTTTGCGTACTTAGCTGTACGTGCGTGCGTAAATGCGAGGGAAAGATGGCGGGGGGGGGGGGGGTGAAGCACTGGTTACATCCCAATAAAATAAGAAGGGTGCGTGGGAGGAGAGGGGGGGGGTAGAGGTGAGGTGACCAAAACACGGCAAGAGGCACACAACTTCTTTACGTGCCGACGCCTGCGGTCTTTCAAAAGACTGCGTCGTTAGGCATGGCCCCAGGAATTGGCTTCGTCTTCGAATGTAACTGACGGAGCGAATCGAAAACGTGATAGGGAAAGTGAGAAACGATCACATGAAATCCGCGCAGTGCAGTAATTTGTCAGCCTGTTAGCCAATGAGAAGCTAGAAAGCTACCCAGGAAGGGGTCTCGTCCACTGTCGCATCGCTTGCGTGTGTGCCAATGCGCGCGCCCTATAATGCGGTCCGCGATCTTTTTCGCACAACAGCTGCCACTAACGGGAGTACTTACGGTGGACAGTGAAGCTGCTCTTCGCCGGCTAGTTCACGTCGTTGAGTGGCTGACCCAATCCGCCCCTTCGAGTGCACTGCACAGATTCGTTGAAACGCAGTGGAAGCGCCTCTCGACAGCGCAGATGAGCAGGCCAGTCGCGGATCACGGTTTTCGCCAGACGACAATATGGCTCTGGAAAATGAAAAAGAAAAAAAAAAATGAATATTGAGAAAACAAAAACAAAACAAAAAACGGTGACTCGACAAGAATCACTATAATTCAAACTTGTTTCCCCGTGTAGGGGTTACGGGTAGCGTTAAGGCCAATGTCCGGTGACCCGTCATCATCCCCATCTCTCGGATGACGCCAACGACTCAGATGCTCAGGAGAAGTACACACTGGACAAAGAGGCTGGTACCATGGCCCCGGGTATAGCCAAACACGATGAACATACAACCCTTAGGTCAACAAATACAAATAAGGGAATGACATAATTCATAGGCAGCGAACGACTTGACCGAACGAACACATAGACACGGCGCTTAATTGGAGCATTGAACAACGAAAGCGCATGCCTTATTGGCGCTCCTGGTGTGTCAAGGAGAAGGATGCGTCGCGCAATTCGCATCTTGTAAGTGCTTGGCTCATGAGAAGGCGCAAATAGTGGCCGTGCGCGGCGCACCAAAATTGGGCTCGCTTCTTCAGCGGCAGGTCGGTGGTGAGTGTGCTACTGAAGAGTTTCAGCAGACGGCTTTGGACACCAACTCTCAGCTTGTCACCAACTTCGGACACCAACTTTCAACTCTGCAAGTGCTAGTTAGACCGTGTGCACGTGCACGTTGCGCGACTTATCCAGCACGCTCAGAGCTGGCAGGTTGCGGAAACGGTAGCCGTAACAGTAGATGGTAGCGGTGCACCAAAACTCTACACGTGACTCGGCCGTCCACACTGCGCACACCGAAGTATCCTCGAAGCATTTGTATTCTTTCTCAGCGGGAGCGGTCAAAACATTCTGCTGGGAAAGATAGTAGTGGTTGTAATGTTTTAGTTTTCTCGGAATAATGAGTCGAGATTTGTAGTAAGGGACTCATCTGTACCACTGTAAAGTCGAATGAGTCGTTGCAACTAGCTTCAGCTTCTTCGCGTACGGTTACGGACGCAAACACAGACGGACCTTGCGCAAATGCTCAAGCTATCCGTTAACGGTGCGCGTTGAAAGGTTTCCAACAACGCGGAGGCTCCTAATAATGCGTAATGCAAGACGTGGCGGCGTTTGCGCGCGTCGCGATAGCCCTTGCAGTTGCTCTTGGGAGTTTTGAGTTTCACGTGCCTCAAATCTTCTGTCCCGCTCCTGCTAGCGAGTTGGGCACTGAGCACCTCCTCTGGACTTGCCCCTCTCTACACGCCCTCCGCCAGAAACACCTGCTTCGATGTGGACCACCCCCAGGTCGGCTGCCAGATGTAGACAGTTGGATCTTGGGGCCCCATCACCGGACACTGCTGGACTTCCTCCGAGAATCCGGCGTCTATCTACACGTGTAAATAATTATTTATGTCAGAAGGCACACTGTCGCTATAAAAAAAGAAAAGAGGTGCCTCAAATCGCAGGGCTTCGTTCAAATATTTTTGGACGCGAATAAGTCCATGGATATGTCTATGGACACTATAAGAAGTCAACGGACACAAATGAGCTTTATCGTAGCGGGGATGCACCGCCGTAGATTTACCGCGCAGAATACCCGAAAATATGCTGCCGTGAGTCACATCGTTTAAGAATCGTCTAGAACTTACCAGTCTTGCTTAACAAAAAGAGAGCACCAAATGCAGTCGCGATTATTAGGTCACTGCGTGGCACGTTTATACCAGCAAATAAGAGGAATTCGCTTGCTCGGTGTGCCAAATATTTTGCGTGCTTTGGTTCGGCTAGACGTCGCACGATGTCACTGCTAACGCAGCTTTTCACACAGATGGCCATCGGTCGCTTACAAAGCCCTTTGTTTTACAACTTTAATTCAACTGTGGGCAATTATTATGCACTTCGTGCTCATCTGTATACTAGCATCATCCCACCGATTAGTACAGCTTGCTCGCCCGTAATCGTCCAGCCAATCCGGCGTGTATCAACATCTTCATCTCAACAACATCTCATCTCAATCAACATCTTCCCTGCGAAGACCAGCGAACCACTGATGATCAGCGAAGGTAAGGCTTGCGGTGTCGCCATGCTAATGGTAGAAGCGCCAGGCTGCTCGCCTTGAGACATGCTGGCGGACAGTTGGCACAAGCAGCGACCTGAACGGAGCTGCAGGGAGTAGACCAGGCGCGCAGAGGACGGAGGGGGGCGAGAAGCACCTCCGCAACTTGTGACGTCACAGTAAGGGCTGACCTTTATTGAGGCCGAGACACAAGTCGAAGGGCTCCAGGCACAGTCCACGCTGATGACGCGTCCACAGGCGCGTTGAGGAAGAAAGACACACGTATGATGATGATAATACACAGATGAGAAAGAAGAGCATGATAAATGGCCACACTAACTTGACACTAGTTCCCACAAGAGTCCACACTATAGTTCCACATCTCCGCCCGCAACGACCGAGACACAGAATAGTTACCGCACCACCAGACGCAGCTCACCTTGACCCTTATGCCGCTCCTCGTGACCGCTTTGGCCTGGCTCACTCAGCTCTGAGCGTCGCCTGGAAAACTAAGTAATGCAGTTTTCGGAGAAAAAAATGCCCTCACAGACAAGACTATAATTTCTCCAGCGCGCCCTTGTAATACGATGTCCGTTGAAGCTGTGCAAGTTACCCGCCGTGGTTGCTCAGTGGCTATGGTGTTAGGCTGCTGAGCACAAGGTCGCGGGATCGAATCCCGGCCACGGCGGCCGCATTTCGATGGGGGCGAAATGCGAAAACACCCGTGTACTTAGATTTAGGTGCACGTTAAAGAACCCCAGGTGGTCGAAATATCCGGAGTCCTCCACTACGGCGTGCCTCATAATCAGAAAGTGGTTTTGGCACGTAAAACCCCATAATTTTAAAGCTGTCAAGTTGACGCTTTGGTGGACACCGATTCGACTTTGTTATTCATGCTGATTTGTGTGAGCGTTTCAGGAAAGTTACAACGCTTACGATGGACCCAAGCTCGTTGCAGCTCGAGGGAACACTATCCGACATTTCGCGCTTTGTACTGCACGTGTATCGATCGATGGCATCGTCCACCACTTACAGTTTGCTGTGCTGCCGCTTTGCTCCCACCAACTCATTTTAGGATGGCATTTCCTTGCTTCTGTATGTATACGTCGTCGGCGATGTGTCATGCATATGGCCAACACCTACTATTTGCTCGGCGATGAAAACTACAAGCCACTTCGTCTGCTAGCTGAAGAAGATACCGAGCTACCTCCAGGGTGACAGCACTCATCATTACCCACGTCGTCGACTATGGCGATGTGTTAGTGCTCCCTTCTGCGCGTTGTTTTGCAAGAGGAATATCCACTGCATCAGGCTATGTAGTTAGATTCGACAATGGTTCTGCGCTCCTCGCCGCAATGAACACAAAATCTGAGAAAATTCTCCTTCCTAAAGGCGCCACTTTAGCTTGCGTTGGTGATTCATAGCCTCTCTCTGTCGTTCCTCTTCAGGCTGCTCCCTGCTGAAATCCCTCATGCTGGACATTCTCACTCTGTCTCCGCCATTGCAGCAGTAGTAAGCTCCGACTTGACCCCATTTGCAGACCCAACAGTTGCTTGCCTTGCTGAAGAATCATGAAGGGTCATTTGACGCCCGTTCGTTGAGACTGGGACGGACTTCCGTCACAGCGCATTAGATTGAGACAGGCGGCAGACCCATCGTGCGTCGCCGGCAGTATCGGGTGTTTCTCGCCCAGCGGAAAATTATTGACAAAAACGTCGCCGACATGCCGCAACGTAAGGTAATCCGTCCCTCTGCTAGCCCTTGGTCGTCTCCCATCTCCGTGGTAAAGAAAAAGGGAAAGAAATGGCTCCATGCGATTTTGTGTCGATTATCGAGCGATTTCCTAAAGGGTACCGACTACTCCTCCAGGTCTCGATCTGCGTTTTTCTAAAGGGTGCCGAGTACTCCTCCAGCTCTCGATCTGTGTTCAGGTTACTGCCAGATTCCGATGCATGAAGACAAGAAAGAAAAAAACAGCGTTTGCAACCCAGGTGGCCTTTAAGAGTTCAACGTCATGCCCTTCGGCCTCTGCTGTGCTTCCGCAACTGTAGAGCGCATAATTGATGCCGTTCTACGTGGCCTGCAGTGGAAGACTTGCTTGTGCTATCTGTACGATATAGTTATTTTCTCAGCGACTTTTGCTCAGCACCTGCAACGTCTGGACCAGGCTCTCACGACGAGGGCGCCCTCACCTTTGCGCTTTTGTCCTATTGAAGAGACTGCCCCCACATTCTTGCACACGGACGCTAGGGGTCATGGCTTTGGTGCTGTCCTCCTCCAGCGAGAAAACTAATCGCGTGAGATAGTCGTCGCATATGCTAGCCGCGTACTCACACCTGCTGTGAAGAACTACACCATCACCGAGCAGGAGTGACGAGCTGCCGTTTGGTCTGTGCAGAAGTTTCACCCTTATGTTCATGGCCGCCATTTTGCCATCGTTACGGACCATCACGCCTGACGCTGGCTTTCTCCACTGAAGCCCTTTCTCAGGACGTCTTGGTCGGTGGATTCTTCGTCTACAAGGATATGTCTTTGAGATCATCTACGAGTCTGGTAAAAAGCACAAATACGCAGTTGCTCTTTCTCGCTGCCCGATTCCTACAGCCACACTGAATGGTTCCGCAACCATCTCCAGAGACGCACTCACTGACGTCTCTTCTACGGCAGTTTTGTCCTTGGCCGCTCCTGATCACCTCACTTCGGACAATCATGAATCGTTTTCGTCTCAGAGAGAGAGAGAGAGAGAGAGGGCTCTTTATTGGAAAAACAGAGAATTTTGCCGGCGCGTATATAACTGCTGGCATGCTACTCTGTATAGGGATGGGGAATGGGATTAAAAGATTCCAGAAAAGAGTTCGAGAAAAAAAGGATAAAAGTAAATATGAAATGTCCGAGTGGACCTGATACTAATATCTACAGGTGACATGGCGGGTAAATTTAAGCTTTTGTATAGGAAGTGTTTCGTCTCAACAACTCGCAGACTTGTACTGTCCACGCATAATAGACCGCCTTCGTGGAGCTTCGCGCACGCCCAACGGCCTACTTTGTCGACAGCTGACACAATTAAAGCTGGAAAACTCCGTGCTGTACCGCCATATATATCCATCATCATGACGCTCGACGCTGGGCGCCCGTTCTGCCTCGCTGCCTTCGTGCGCGTGCCCTTCAGGCCTTTCACGAAGATTTGACCCCTGGCCGCCCTGGTAACGAGAAAACTTACGACCGCATAAGAAGACGCTCCTGCTGGCCTGGCCTGTCTGCCAGCATGGCGAGATACGCCGCTTCCTGCGCCATCTGTCAACATAGAAAGTGGCCAACGTCAGGTCCTGCTGGGCAGCTACTACGAGTCTCGTGTCCCAGGGAACCGTTCGAGGTTGTTGGCATCGATCTCTACAGGCCACTTCCCATGACTCCCGCCGGTCATCGATGAATGGTGACAGCCGTCGACCACCTGACGCGCTATGCCGAAACGGCGTCTGTGAAGTTGCTGCCTTCATTCTTCAAGCCATAATCCCGGTTCACGGCGATCCTCGTGTCCTTCCGAGCGACCGTGGAAAGGCATTCTTTTCACAACTGGTAGGCGAAGTGCTCAGAGCCTCTGGCACCACCCACAAGACTACGTCAAGTTACCATCCTCAGACCAACGGTATGACTGAGAAGTTTCATCGTACGCTCTCTGACATGGTAGCCGTCTATATTCAACCAGATCACAGAAATCGGGACGCAATTTTTCCATTCGCCAGTTTCGTATAACACCACCGTTCAACGCACAACCGGTTACTCGCCAGTCTATAGACCTTGTTTATGGCCGTTCGCCCAGTTCCTTTTTCCGCGTTTGTTTCTTTTCTGCCCTTGTCAGTCTATCTCCACATTCATTCGTAGAATGTTTCCTACCTCATCTAGTGTTGCTAGCGTACCCGAGTCAACAGTGAAGCCAGATAGCAGGACCGCAAGGATCATTATAACGCATCTCATCGCGTAGTTTTCTACCAGCCTGACGATGAACTCCTGCTCTAGACACCAGAGCAGGGCTTCAAGAAACTCGTTTTTGCCTCAGACGATAGGTGAGTGGAATGGGCTCAATGCCAGTACAGTGGAATGATCGACCGTCCCGTCGTTCTGCAACATGCTAAATAGCATTTAGACGTGACATTGTCTTTTTTGTGACATTATACGCAAGTTCTTTGTTCGCTTGCTTGTCGTTATTCTTTGTAATCTTGTTTTGCAGCTCACCCGACCGAGCATGCGAGATGCCTTTCAACATACCAGTATGAATGCGATTCCCTTTCTAATCCTTGTTACCAATATCGCGTTATTATCAATATGCTCTGTACAGCTCGTGCCGTTCAGCGAATATCGGTCTACTACAATGTATTGAATTTTTGTAATGGCTTTTCGTTGGAATGCTCTGTACAGCTAGCGCGGATCAAGGAATATCTGTCTACTGCAACGTATTGAATCCTTGAAATACTTTTTCTTGCTGTTCATTTTTGTTCATCTGTATACCACACTGCCCACTTGCTGCACGAGGCCTAAGACTAAGGCCGGCAGTATCCTGTAACTAAAATAAAAGTTCCTTTGTTGTGTGAAAAGTTCTAGTTCCGGCTTATTGACCCCTGCACGGACCTGGAAACATCTTACCCGCGTTAATTATCGTGTGACACGTATTCTTGCCTCAAGTGACCGCCGCTGCCGCTATACTGAAGTTGTTCGCATTTCTCGTATGAAGCCCTTTATGCGGCCGTTCCCGGGCAACCCAACAGTACACAATCGTGTCAACACAAAACCTCATTATAGTGAATGCTTTTCGACTTGTGGCTAATAAATTGAATGCATTTCTGTTTTTCCATTTTGAGTGTTCAGTAACTAATCGAGTAAATGTGTGTCGAGTGTGGCTCAATTGATGCCGTCCCAGTTATAGTCAATTGAATGTATATCGACTGTGAGTAAAATTACGCTTTTTAACTACATTCAATTAAAACTGTAAGGCGTGTTAGTCAACTGATATTTTCTTGACTTTAGTCATTTACATTCGCATCGATTATGAGTCAGTTGACGCTTTCTTAGCTTTAGTCAATTAAATGTACAGTCGCGGACAGAATAAAATGGACCACGGAATCTCCGAAAACGTTCAATTCCCGAGCAGCCTGTAGCAGTAACCAGTAAAACTGCCCACGACAACGTTGTTAGCATATTCTAGTCGAGGTCCAAAATGCAAATACCAGATTGCGTTGTGAGGTTGCGGAGATATTCAGCTTTTTCTTAGATTTCATGGTCCATAATATTCTGTCTGGACCACGGGATCTCCGAAAACGTTCAATTCCCGAGCAGCCTGTAGCAGTAACCAGTAAAACTGCCCACGACAACGTTGTTAGCATATTCTAGTCGAGGTCCAAAATGCAAATACCAGATTGCGTTGTGAGGTTGCGGAGATATTCAGCTTTTTCTTAGATTTCATGGTCCATAATATTCTGTCCGCGACTGTACATCGAGTGTTAGTGAATAGACGCTTTCTTAAATTTAGTCAATTAAATGCGTATTGAGTGTTAGTGAATGGACACTTTACTAACTTTAGTGAACAAAAGTCGTATTTAGTGTGAGTCAGATGACGCTTCCTTTGCTTTAGTCAATCAAATCTCAACAGAGCACACTCATTAGAAATTGACGTTGAATTGCTTTTTTATTGACGCAACATGAACTTGAGACTAAGTCAATTGAAATTCAAAGTACAACATTTTTGGAAGGCTTATTACGGCACGCGCGGTCGTCACTACGCCTACGTGAAAACTATCTTGTGTGCGCTGCAACATCACGTCGTAGTGATGCGATCATTGAATCAAATAATTTTGACCAGAACACATCCTCTTCTATCCACGGTGACTGCAAGATTTCAGCGCCTACTCTCTAGTTACATTACTGTAGGACGGTGGCTCCATAGCAACGCATTGCGTCAAGCATGCATGAACAGCTAAAGGAAATACATTGCAGCGCCCTCTTGCCTTAACGTGCTGCTTCGGATAAAGCTTACGCGGTTACGGAACGATTGCAGCACCGAGCACCTCTCTATTAACTCTTTTCACGAGACTGATTGCCGCCCTGCAACGAGACAGTTCCTCGAATGCGCCAACGAGTAACTGCAGGGAACACGCTGCAGTTCCCTCGTGTTCCGACTCGCTCGCTCTCGGAAGACGCACTGGGCTTTGCACTTTGTTTCTTTTTTTTTTCCCCTGGCATCGTTAGTCTCCGCAGTAAGTCACCTGTCTCGCCGCTCCGCCCCTATACCAACCGGCTCCGTCTTCCACCGTTCGTGTTTAATCATTCACCTGTGGCACACGCGGCTGGTGATGCATTAAGCAACCCCCAGCCCATCTACCTCCCCCCTCTACCGACTGCGCCGTTTACCCCCTTGGGCCTTCCGTGGTGCACCCCCTCTGGCTCACGACACACGAACACGCATCCATTAGGGCCACGCCCATCAGCAATCGGCGCGTCCCACTGGTGTGCGCCGCATTCGAAGCGAGCGGCGCGAAGAGCCGCTACCACCACGCAGGGGGAGCTGCGTACGCCAAAGAGAGAGGCCGGTCAGCGTCAGGCAGCGGCCATGTTGGCTGCGGGCCAACCACGTGGTGAGGCCGATGGGCGCGGACGGACGGACGTGGCGGTGCGTGTTCGCGGTGCATATTCCGGCATGGAGCGGCCGTCTTCTGGGGTCGCAGCAGGTGCAGTATACTGCCACACCGGAAAAGGATAAGGTGGAAATGCAGGAGCTTTGATAAAGATGCCGATTTTTCGCAACTAACCGGGGGCCAAGCTCACAAAGCGCTTCGCTCGTAAGTGACCTTTGTAATTGTCCAGCCGCTTTCGCGAATTATATACGCAGTGTAAGGTTCGGCTGGAATTTGCTCATACAATCAATTCTAACTTAGGAGGATTTTGTGAGTACGGCCCCAGTACTCTTAGGGCAAAATTTATTTGCCTGCCATCTCAACCTCCTGTCGAAATTTCAAAGCAAATTTTGCCTTCATCTAAACTTTGCCTCGGTTGACACCATATTAAACTCACTTAATGTTGTCTGTGATTCGACGCTTATAATCCAACCACTCTGGCACACATTTAAGTGTATTTCGGGCTTGCGCAAGATCGCTTTTATTTTCTCTAGAGTAAATTCCTTCGCCGAGTAGGCCTCGATGTCCACCTGTCGCATAGCCATTCTGCATAGCCACATGCTATGCAGGGCCAGAAACACGACAAGAATCGAAGGGGACTGCCATCGTCAGACTGAACGGACAATAAACACATACTTCTGCAGTGCCCACGCCAGCTGTAGTTCTTCGAGATCATCGCCGCAGGTTGATGATGCTTATGATTCCAGTACTACACGGCACACACCCACAATAGAGAATCGTCGAAGCATGCGCACGTGTTCATTACGATGATAATGTTCGTACAGTGGAACGTAACCACCAAGGGGAATTGGCTGAGACTAAGCGGCTGGGCCACTTAAAATAAATAAGAAATGAAGAACTACGACCCAATATAAGAGTGGTCCCTTTGTGTAGCATGGGCACGTGATAGCACATGGGGATGCGACTGTTGCCTTTACACCAACGACACAATAATGAAATGAGCAGATTTATAGCATTTCATTAAGCGCTCCACGAAAGCGTCGCCTCACATGGATTCCGAAATTATATTCATATCAATTTTATCGCCAAGCAAATTAGTACAAAACAAGTTGTGCGCAGGATGTGTTGTGAGTTGGATGTGCACAATTCTTTTTTTTTCCCTGCTGCGTTTGTTATAGGCCCTCAGGAAGCGTGGATCGTGTTAATTTAATCGAATCCTTAAAGGGACACTAAAGTGAAAAACGATTTCTTCTGCATCAGTAAATCACCGTTCTACAACACTAAAAACACCACTCTTACAACGATAAGACGTTTGGTAAGCCAGAAAAAGCGCGAAAACGAAATACGGGTGGCGACGCCTACCGAAGTTTCCGCACCCGGGGGCTGTGACGTCTTGGATTTTGATGGCGTCTTCTATGGCCTACTAATTATATATAGCGGTACAGATTGACAACATTGTGTTCTAAAGGAACCAAATAATAAACATGGCAAGTTTCGGGAACCTTTATTCAGCCAACGCGGCCCAAATGCGAAAACATACTTTGGTATCCCTGACGTCACGCTGACGTACCGGCGCTGGCGTTTCGGCGCGAAATTCAAATACTTATACTTGGAACTTCATGTTCTCATCTAATAATCAAACTATCTTTTTGAAATGACTGCCTGCAGGGTTCTGAAACAATGCTGCATTAGACTAAACTGATTTATTCTTTCGCTTTAGTGTCCCTTTAAGAACATTGTGTTCTTGCGATAAATAGTAGCGTCTGTTCGTAACTGTATTGCAGCTCACAGAATACTGCAGACGTTTGCATGGACGGCCGTGTTGGTGGCCCAGAGTTTAACCATAGAGGACGCACAGGCAATACTGCAGTTATGGAAACTCATTATTAATGTAACAAATAAATTTTGATCTTCGTCAATCATGTCGTATCTTGGAGGATGGACATAAAGTAGGGGAGAGCCATACGTCATGCAGCCACCCTTGGCAAACCAACTGTCCATGAAGCCCTTACCTTCGCTGTTTCGCTTGCAAAGTCGGCCCAACACGTGGCTACTGAGTCTCAGCTGCAGCGTACTGGCAGAGAACGTTTGGCTTCCGGTCGTATTTAATCGATGCGCCCTTCCTCCGCTATTCTGCCTGAAGACAAGCGTTTCGAGGCAGCCAGGCTGGAAACGCCGATAGGAAAGCAACATTGTGACATCATCAGTAACGTGTGGGCCACGTGACCACTTGTGACGTCATTAACCTGTTTTGTGGCTCGGTAGTTTCGCCAGGTTTCTCCCTGCATTCCCTATGGTGGTTATGGTGGCTCAGTGGTCAATTATCACTACTTGCAGGACCAAATAAAGTTTTCCTTCCTTCCTTCCCTATGGTTTCTCTGCATGACGAAATGGAACGCGTGAGGAGCGTGCGGGGTCTGCTCCGATATCGCATGGATGCGCGAGCCGGTGCCTCGCAACCAAGTAGATTTTATTTATCTATTCGCTTTTCTGGCCCGTCATGCGTCAGCGCGTTGTAATCACGTTGTAAACAGCATGTAATTATTCGGCATACTTTGGTGGTACCTCCAGGACACCAAAGGGGGCCAACGGGGACACCAAAGCTGAAAGCCGGTCTGATCCATCGGTCGCCGGCTCACCGGGACCTCGGCGGCCCCAACCAGTGTAAAAGTCGGAGCTCCAGCTTTGACCTCCCCTCCTGTCCCTGGGATGCCGCCGAGATCCCGCTCCGCCCGCTTTATTACAATATGAGGCGCTCTCCTGAAGCTTCCGTTTGCCGGTTACCCTTCTGGAGCAGCAGTCGTGAACAATCCACTCCCTGGCTCATGCAGCAGTAGTAGCTAGGGCTAGCGCTCCACTATACCTACAAGATTACCGTGAAATACTTACTTTGACAAACGCATGCGCGATGCAGATAGGAATTTCAGCTGGCTGTCGGCGACGATGACACCGCGGAGGCCCCGCGCGGTTGTTGAGGAGCACGCGAGGCGACGGCGAGGACGTACTACACACACCGAGGGCATACAATTGCATTGGGTCGCTCGCCCGCATGTGTGGAATTCCCTAGCGTGGACAAGAAATCCTGCGCCGGCCATTCGCATGCGCAAGGAGAGAAACGCCACGGCGAAGCGAAATCTGTCAGTCATTCACTTCTTCAAGCCTTGCTGCCCTTAAACGCTTCTGCCTGTAGAGCATGCAAAGCAGCAGACGGACGGATGGACGCACCGCGTGCACTAAAACCTATCACGCGCTCTGACGTGGCGATCACGAGTTGGGCCGACTCGTATGGCTTCAATCGGGTAGCGCAATGCCCACTTCTAGTTTCTTTCCTTCCGCTTTGCCGACTATAGCTGCTGGTGTAAAGTGTCAGCAGCGATGTAATCGCTAACATGCAGTTCATTATTATTTTCGTTGAACGAGCCGTGTGACACAATCAAGTTTCTAACACGTTGTTCTTGTATAAACCCACCAAAATATGTAGCTCTATCTGCCAAAATTATTACTCGTGTTGCCGGACCGAAACCATCTAACGTGTTTTCATTCTGTGCGGGTTACCCATATTTCCTTCCCTCCCGAAATCCTCCGGCATTCTTTTAACAGCAAAGCTGTTCTAGGTGAAGCCTTCGCCGTCCGTTGTCCGGTGTCACGCAAGGGAGCAGAGTGCGCGCCGGGGTAGGAGGCAGGAGAGGGGTATAGGAGCAGGTGCTTCACCGGCGCGCGCCCTTTCGCCCCATGGATTCCGCTCGGCGCGAGAGCGGCACGGCCGAAGTCGCGAAAATCCTTAGCTTCGAGAGCGACAAGCGCAAGCAAACCGCCAGTGGAAGGAAGCTGCTACCGCCGCGGATCGAGAACGGGAAGCGCAAGCCAAGCTCCGGTAAAGGCAAGCTAACCACCAACTTCGAGAGTAGGAGGCCGAGCAGAGACGTCGACGCAGAGGGATTCCTCCCACGGAGGGTGCCGATGGACGGTTCGCGCGAGAATTCCTCGACCTTGAGTGCGGCCACAGCTGCAAGATGTGCGACAGACTGTGGTTTGATCACAACCTCACGCCACTGAAGAGTGCGCATTCCGGAACCGAAGCTCGAATCTAGCAAAACGATGACAACGAGAACAGGAAGAGTAAATGGTGGACGAGGAAGAGTAAACCAGGAAGACGGAGCCAGCTATGCAGAATTTGCATGCCGCAGTATCTGAGTGGCTATAGCGTTGCACTGATCAGCACGAGGTCAAGGGTTCGATACGGGCCGAGGCGAGTTTTTCCTCGCTTTTATTTCGCAACAAGAAATAATTAAGGAATGAGAGTTTGGAGGAATGCAAAAGACGCTCGCGTGTCCTGTAGTGGTTGTACGCAGAAAATTAATGCACAGTTCCCCATTACGGTCTACCTCCAAATCAGGACGCGGTTTCTGCACGTAACACTCCAGGCTTTATTTGATGTAGAATCGTGCCACATAATTCGCATTAGCACGAATGTTGCCGCCGTTGATGATGATGATGATGATGATGATAATGATGATGATGATGAAGGAGACAAATGTCATCCACTTACTGAATGCCTCAAATCAGATGGTGGTTTTGGCAAGTAAAACCACAAATATTGATTCAGAATTTTCGCGATATCGCTCGCATAACAGAAAAAGTTACTGCTCTTGCTTTTGTCTCGTTATGGCAAGTAAAGCAACAAAAAAATTAATTCAAACGATATCCTCCGCATAACCGCAAATGTTGTTGCTGTTAGGGTGTGATTTTGCCAAGTAAAACCACAAAACTTAATTAATTCACAATTTTACGACATCCTTAGCATAACCGCAAAAGTTGTTCCTTTATTTCCCGTACTCTCAAGGCCCGGACACACTACAGAGAACAGTGGCCTAATGATTCATAACATATACTAAAAAATTTAACCAAAAGCACTGTACACAGTAATCTTGAAGTTGTTGGAATTTTAAATGTGAGCGATAGAGGAAGGAAGGTGGTTCCAGTCAACGCATGTCTTGGGGATGAAAGAGTGGTTGAAGAAGTAAGTGTGGCATGCCGTTGATGATAATAAATGTCCTTATTCAAAGGGTCAAAGACATTCAAAGGGGACGTAAAAATACAAAACCTAACTAATTCAGAATTTTACGATGTCCTTATCATAACCAGAAAATTTGTTGTTGTTGTTGTAGATTCTAAGGGCTATAGTCAGGTGAAACCACGTTGAGACCTTAGGAATTATGAAATGGTAAATTAACGCCATTTGTGGTAGTCAAAGAAAAGCTGGCAACTTCTCATAGAACGGCGATTGCAAACGTGAAAAGAGAAATATAGCTCAATAAAAACTTATTAAAGGATGAATACTGAAACGTCTTGGAAGTTACCTTTGTGAAAAACGCGCCCGTGAAAGAACCGAAATGTAGTTTAGGTTTCCGTGAGTCTGTACTGCATTCTTCACACAAAAGGAATCCAAACATGCGAATATGATCGTATGATGGGCCTCCGATGTTGAGATCAAAAACGTTTGTTTTTGTTTCGTTTTAGATTGCAGTACTTCGATGTACATATTTTTTCCAGCATTTACTCTTCTTCCGTTTCAGTGCCACTGTTGTTTCCATTTCACTTTCCGCCCCAGCTATACAACTCATCAGATGGGCTTTCATGGCCTCCTTCGACCTTGCGTGTCCAGCACCTAGAACGCAGAGATGCTTACCCTAAAACGGCAAGTAATATATTCGGCGGCATTTCTGCATGACGTGACTCGAGTCTTACTTCTTTATTTCATTTTTTGTTTTCTAATGAGAAACGCGCTCTAGAGCAAAGCCTGAAATTTCTAGGTCACTTTTTTTTTTCTGCCGCCGCGCTTACGAAGAAAGCAGGTCGCTCGAACTCGCTTCCTCGCTTCGCCGACAGATGACGCTGGCAAAGCATTCGCGCGCCCACGTCAGGCGCAGCATCCCTGTCGCTTTCGCCGTCTCTAGCGTTCGCATGGTGGCAAATGTTTTCAATTTCGCGGCCATCCGGGCGGAAGAATAGGCGGAGCTCAGAGCGGAACGCTTCGCCAAGTCCGCTACGCGGTCAGAAGACGAACGTCTCTTGAGGTTTGCCTTCGTACAAAAAAAAAAGAAAGAAAGAAATCGGTGGCCATTTAGCGGCAAATGCGAGAGGAATGTGTTAGCATTACATCGTTCGTCTTGGAGGTCCCGGATCCGCGACTTAAGCAGCGTTCACCATATTTCAAAGTGTTGTTCAGGAGCTCACTGCATATATATATATATATATATATATATATATATATATATATATATATATATATCACGGATCTATACTAACTAATAATATATATAGATTAGTTAGTTAGGTGGACGGATGAGATGAAGAAGTTTGCAGGGACAACATGGCCCCAAATAGCACATGACTGGGGCAGTTGGAGAAGTATGGGAGAGGCTTTTGCCCTGCAATGGGCGTAGCCAGGCTGATGATATATATATATATATATATATATATATATATATATATATATATATATATATAATGTCCCCGGCTTCGTGACGCGGCAGGAAGTACAGACTAATGCATATGTATGATGATGGTAGACCGGGAAACACGAAACATACAAACTTCGCATTGCATTTCCGCTATATTCCACCAGGTGCACCGACATGTAGCACTTGAATATAGCAACACTCTAAGTCAACACGAGGCCGCCGTATGGACCCCGAAACGTGTCTTGTTTCTTTTAACCTTTTATATTTGGAGTCAGAGTCTGTTATTACACAACTGTGCCCCAACAAACGTATATTGAAAAAAAATATATCAATAGAAAAGCCAACATGTCCTACGTTGTATTTTACGAAGTGCATAGGTCAAGACAGACATAGCAAATGATAAATGAAACGGGTTCCTCTGGCATTAATTCAAGCAGCTGTGGTTACACAGACACTGACATGCGTCAATCATAGATGTTGACGCGTTATTTCAGCGCCTCTTCTTGTGCGATCCTTTCTCTGTGTGGAATTGTGGCCATCTTGAACCTTCGAGCGCCAACGCCTTTCTGAGTTTGGACAAAGAACACTTCGAACGCTGCCGCTGTAAAATCATAACACGAATATTTTACTCGTGAAAACACACTCATCGAAAATTGCCTCTAGCAGACACCGCAGTTCATTCACACCAGATGTTTTCTATTATCTTTTTTTAAAGAGGTGGTGCTTTACTTGCACTAAAAACAACAGTGCGACGTTTGTTACGTAATAAAGTTTCACTAAGTTATTTTCGATCTATTCACTTAGCTGACGCTCCAATTGGGTAATTGAAGCCGAGTAGTAACGAATTATGATATTCATCCAGGAGGAAATCCTGCACCAAGCGCAAGTTTCGAGAAACATGCGTTTTCAAATTCTGTGGCAAAATGCAATGGCGTTGCGGTTGACAAATACTACTAGTGCTTCATTTTATTCCACAGCGCTCATGAGTGCCAACTGGCTCAACAGCGCCGTCCGCCGCAGAATTCGGGAATACATTTCTCCACGGAGACTATGACGACGAATGACGTCAAATAAGTGTGACGTCAAATGCACCTCGGAGATCTGTGTGCGCCTTTGAACGCGTCTACCCCACAAACACCAAATGCTGGGCACCGCGTCCAAAAGACCGAGTGCAATCAATGGTAAAATGACGAAGTAAAACTCCGTGCGGCGCGTGAGTGCTTGTGTATGTCGTGGGCGTGTGTGCCCGTATAGACGCTTCATTTCACGTGTCACGTGCCCTCGTCATCTGTGGGCGTAAAGCGAGGCAGCCATTAAAGAGTGTTTCTACCTCGCTTCTGACCGAAAGGCACAATATAGAGATAGCTTGTGGGCGCACATGCAGACGCCCTCCGTATATTGTCTGTTATCACACAAACAGAAAGCGAATCATTTGCGATTCTCTCCTCAAAAAGAACAACGCGTCCACCCGCTTGAAGAGGAGGAAACAGAGAACGGACAGAGGAGGATGGCACAAACCGGACAAGTCATACCTCAACACATCCTATATCTACAAGCACGTATAAAATCGCCGGGCGGCTCTCTTTAGAATTTGTCTTGTAGGCCTCGAAGGGCTGTGCCAGCATACAGAGTGGCTCCGTCAAACAAGTTCGGAGCAAGGTACGGCCGCTCCGTTTGCACCCTCGGGGCCATAAGTCGAATCAACGGCCGTGCTCCTCGCGAGGCAAACGAAGCGGTAGGGACTCCCCCCCGCGCACGGAGCCCGCGTAAGCGCGCATTCTCCAGCCGTGCAAGAAAAGACGGTTAAAAGAAGGGACAAAGAAAAAGAAACAAAAGGGCGCCGCGCGCTCATACGTGGGCGCAGCGCTGGGCTGCCACTACCCCGGGGCGACGTTTCGGACTCCTCCGTTCGCTCTCCGGAAAAAACGAACGCGACGGCGGGCAGCCTTGAGGATTGCCTTCCTGAGAGAGGCGAAGGAGGGGGGAGGAGGCGAACCCGTTTCGCGAGCAGCCGGCGTGCTCCAGTTAGTTAGCGGCGGCGGCGGCCGAGGGCAAGTGCGGTGTTACCATTTCGCCACGCTGCCGCAGACGGCGACGTTTCGGGCCCTTTTTTTCTTGCTCTCCGAAAGTCGCAGCCAGCCAGCCACACCAAGCGGCGCGCCAGAGCAAGCCCTTTTGAAAATTTCCTTCGGGAAGTCGGTCGGCTGGTGGCCTGGGTGAAAGGACCGGTTCCTTTAGCATTTCATTCTTTCTTTTTCTTCTCTCGCGGGCCACAAATAATATACACTACATGCTGCGACCGTGACGGCAAACACGACACTCTTTTTGCTCAGCTGTCTGGCGGCTTCGATGGCGACTGCGTTAAGCGACGTTTGGATTAGTCGCCTTTAAGCTCTAAGCACTGTGTCCACGTACAGCTGTGGCGATGGGAAGGCGCCGCTTCCGCGTTGCGTGAGAACGGGTGAGAAACGGCATCCCCGTGGCAGTGTTGTGAGAAACGCGAAGACCGCCTGGTTTATTTCAATCGTCTCGTCGCTGTTTCGTTATTTTTTTTAAGTATTGCTTGCCTGCCTCCTCGGGGTTTGATCAAATGTAGTCGTACACAAGGAATGTCGCTGGAACCAACGTTTCGACACGGGGATTTTTCTTCGTCAGAGACCTGATGAACACACCTCCAATTCCTGAAACGTTGGCTTCGCCGACAACCATCTTATTCCGTACATTCGTTCATCACTTCAAGGCTAAAATCTTCATGTGAACCTCAGGCGTAGAGTTTCCTACAATGACTAGAGAGACCTCTGGTGCTGCGATCGTTCAGAAAACCATGGGAATGATGGGTAGCCCATGGAGTTGTCTTATATTCGTGCTTGGGGCTTCAAACGTTCGCTCGGCTTCGTTTATTATGTTCTAACTGGACCTAAGTAGGCTTAAATTTCAAAGCAACTTACACTTTCTTTTAAATGCAGAAGTCAATGAGAATCTGCAAGCACGCATAATCGCTGCTAATTGCAGTGGTTCCGCTGGCCTATGCGTTAGCGGCGTTATAGATTCAATATCGGGATTCTGTGCCGGAGTTACTCTATTCGAACCCTTCCGTCGGACAATGTTTATAATGTTTATTTAATTGTTGATAACGCACTATTACGTTAAAAATAGCCCTTTTGCAAGAGCACGAAGCCATTTAAATCCAGAAGGACGAAGTTTAGACAAATCCATGAACTACCCATCATTGCCATGCTGACTGAACTGCCCTGCTCGCAGCTCCCGTAGACACTAGCGCCGCAGTTCCCCATAGCATTTGTGTGAGAGTTTATGACGTCAGCCTTGTTCGGATCCCCGAGGTTTTGCCCTGGCTGGTTGGGTCTCTCACCAAGCAAACTGAGGCAATCCCGAAGGCGACGTAAGAGTAAACGCGTGCGGATCTCAGAGGCGATGGAATAAATGCTTGGCCGATTCCCGAGACTGCGTGATCAGAGGCGGTGATTACGTGCGCCGATCCCGACGCAGGATAGGCCCACCAATCAGGCTCTGAGTCAGGATCCGTCCTTCCACGATTCATCCAGATGCCAGAATTCCTCGCACCATCGGACGATGTGCGTCTTTCGAAAGGTAATTTAATTGTGGTTTGTAACGTAGGCCGTTCCTTGAGCCACTGCAAACAAAGGCGTTGGGCGGGGCGACCCTGATAACGCTATCGCGTGGTAGCCCATCATGTCTGTCGTCTGGACCTTTGATGCCTCTTCCTCACGTGACAAGGCAACCTCACGCTCCTCACGTGACAAGGCAACCGTATATAGGACGTAGCAGCGCTTGCGCTCAACTCAACGCGCGTTGCCATGGAAACAACTTGGCCAGGTGCCTCGCGCTAAGCAAACGGGCTATTACACCTCCAGTGTAATAGACCGATTGATAGCTCGACCCTCGAGGTTCTGCTTAAGTTACTTCTCGAGTTTAACAACTTCGAATTTAATAATTCTCATTATTGCCCTAACTATGCAAACGCCTTTATGGGAGTGATCGAAGACGCGTTCCTTAATAGTGTACGACTAAAACCTATTTACTTTAAGCGCTACATCGACGATATATTTTGTATTTGGACGCATAGCGAAACTGAACTCCTAAACTTCATTGCGGCATTCAACCAGGCACACCCCGCTATCAAATTCACACATCATTACTCATCATCATCTGTAGACTTCCTTGACGTCACGATTACCATTGCCGATGGACACCTAATCACAAAACTCTACAAAAAGCCAACTGATAATCATCAATTTCTTCCTTTTGAAAGCAGCCACGTGCGTCATTGCAAGACTGCGATTCCATATAGCCAGGCACAGCGCTTTAAGCGCATATGTTCCGAAGAAGACGATTTTAATTCTTGTTGCCAGGAACTCCCAAAAAGAAACTTCTCAACCGTAAATACCCAGAGAAGATGATCGATGACGCGATACACCGAGCGGCAGGATATGACCGGATGGACTTTCTTAAAGGCAGAAACAAGCCCAGTGGCTCCCAGTCGGCTAATTTGATACTCACGCATTCCGCATCTAACCCTAAGGCCTCAGGCATACTCCGCAAACACTATAACATTCTCACCCAAAGCGACATGTTAAAAGCCATTTTTCCTGAGCCACTTCGTGTCGTGTATAGACGTTCGAAAAACATAGGCGACATACTAACGTCTTCAAAAATCGCCACTTCTAACCCGACCGGTTGCAGCCGCTGCAATAAACCACGTTGCAAAGTCTGCGCTCATATAACGCCTACATTGACTGCCACCAGCACAGCCAGCCAATTCATGTTCACTATTAAAGGCAGTTTCAACTGTGATTCATATAACGTAGTGTACTTGCTCGAGTGCGGCACTTGCCACATGCAATACATAGGCCAGACTGAAACACCTTTCAGGATCCGTTTTAAAAACCACAGGCCGCATGCCAAATCCCAACCAAATCTACCACTCTCGAAACATGTTAACATGCCGGGCCACTCATTTAATAATCTCAAAGAAACAATACTCGAATCTGGATTCCGCACCAACCATGACCGCGAGCTTCGTGAATCTTACCTGATTCACAAATTTAACACTGTCTCGTCCGGAATAAATGACAACAAAGGAAAACTAACCAGTCTAACTTTAGATTGAGCGCAAATATACACTTCCCACAGAGTGTACACACATGATTTCAGCGCTTTTTTCTGTCTCTTTTTACATGTGGCTTTTTTGACGTATGTCGCTGTGGCTCGAAGTTGTACGCTTAACATCTCAATTTTTAGATAATTCGAGGTTGCACTTAGAAATGCCACGTGCTAAACATCACGCCTTTGTATCTGCATGCGTAAGTCATTTTGTTTTCACTACACATAATCATGGTAACCACTGGCACTTACTGTTGAGAGTCATGTTTGTATGTATTGTATCGTGAACACATCTCCATTTCATTTTTTGTATATTCCAAAATGCGTGTCATTGATAATCATTTATAATGCGCAATGATAATGATTTGTGATGCGCAGTGTATGGTCTAGTCAGTGTAGGTAGCGCGCCCTCTGCTCGTGATACGGTGCCTTTAAAGCTGTGTATGTGTTGTACATGCGTTACTGTACTCTGACGAAGGCTGGTCCACCAGCCGAAAACGTTAAGTAAAAGAAGTCTTCCAAAAAGTTCGTCGTCTCTTTCCTGCGTATGTATATATATATATATATATATAAATAAATAAATTTGTGTGCTTCTGTTGACTTATTGTGTACTTTGATTGGTGATGCGGCTACCAATGTATTTGCTCTGAAATACTTTTAACGTGCGCTTATTGATGTTCTTAATGTGCTTCACAGCCTACTTCGATTTACAATTGAACGGATGAGTGAACGAATGAAAGAACGTCCTATTCTTTTCACTGAGAAGCTTCCGCACGTGACCCATGTACATATCCCATATATCCATGAGCTTTAACACAGCGGACCCAAACTTAGGGGACACTCTTAGCCATGTGTGCAGAAGAATGCAAAATGCGTACAAAGAAGTTCGAGTTTTGTGGTATACAAAACCCTGCTGGGGTTGCTGGTTCTAAAACGACACTTATTATATTTCTCCATATTGTTCACACGGAAATCAAGTACAATCTGCATGCAGGTATTTCTGACCATTTCCGTAACATTTCTAAGGAGAAGGTATGAAAACATTGCACCGGTCACGGAACGTTTCAGCTGCATATGGCAGCTTATTCTTTTTTTAATTACACGTACGTAAGGAGGCATTGGCGTCTCCTAGAGGCACCGAGAACTCTTCTGCACCAAAGTGCAGTAAAAAGAGGAACACTCTTAGAATAGCAAATCCACAGCGATAGAGAAAAAAAAAACACTCAAAAACTCATGCCCCCGCGAAATGTTCTCAAGTCCTGACACATCTCCCTTCCCTCAGAGTAGGGTAGCCAACAAGACTCTTGACTGGTTAACATCCCTGCCTTCCTTATCTCTCTCTCTTGACACATAATGCAGAAGTTTACAATCCCGGTTCACAAACCTAGAACCTTCGTTCTCTTCCATCGCCCTCGAGAGCGCTGCACGCTACTACGGTAAAAAATCGCCGCAGTGTGGCGCTGCCTCCGCCGTGCACGGAACGGGCGTCAATCTCGGCGCGCGCGCGTGCGCTATTATGGAGCGCATCCTGAAAGGTAGGCGGCGCCGTCATACGAACGAGTTCGAAGTGGCAGGAGGGCCGGCGGACCGATCCCCGGCGATCTCGCGAGATGCCTGCGCGAGATGCGAGTCTGAAAGCTACGATCATACCATACTATCGAAGAACAGTACGGCCAAGTTTCACGAGCGCGCCATTTTCTATCCAAAGTGTTGTGGTGCGGACAAGCCGACAGACCGGATGGCACGTAGATGTGTACACACACACACACACACACACACACACACACATACACACACACACCTATATATATATATATATATATATATATATATATATACGGTGAGTGGGCCCCAAAAGTTGACAGGAGAAGGAATTTGCAACAAAGCTGAAGTCCCGCGAAGCAATGGCCACGTAGCTTGCACGTGTGTGCGGTGTGTCCGTCACTAGCCGGGAAAACAGAATTCTCACTATGCGCACTTCCACCTTGCTAGTAACGACATAAAGGTTCAAACAAGAATTTGCATCCTCGAGTGTCGTTCGTTCTACTTGTAAGTTTATTCATTAGTTCCCAGTTAACGCAGTCGTCCTCCGTTAGTCCATTCGATCGTTCGTTCATTAATTTTGTTCAATCGTGTTCTGGTTTGTTCACTCCTTCACTCGTTTGTTCATTACTTTGCTCGCTTATTCGACTGTTCCTTCTTTCATTTGTTTAACCGTTTGTTCGTGAATTTTGTTTTTATTCGCTCGTTTGTTCATTCGTTCGTGCATTGGTTTGTTCGTTCTTTGTTTGTTGATTTGTTCGCTCGTTTACTAGTTGCTTGCTTGTTTACTCGCTCGTTGAGAGAACCGGAAAGACAAGGTGCCGCTGTAGCTTAGCAAACTTCCTAAATGTTTGCCAAATGTCTGGCAAGGCGTCAACCCCCTTTTGCTTTCCATCAGATGCAGTCGAGTAACCATAATCATCAGTGAACTGTGGGAAAGCAAGCTTCCCACCAACATATGGTAGTTTCGGTTGATGCTGACTCGGCCGCTCCATGCTGCACTGACGCTGTACGTTTTAAGCGAACTCCGCGAGTTTCGCCTACCGCCGGGAAACGGTCAACTTGCCCAGTCATTAAATAAGTACTCAGTGATTAAGTGGTCGATAGCGTCTTGGTGGTGGGTTCTACGCGCTTCCTTCTTTGTAGATTCGTAACTGAGTGGCAGTTTCAGAGAATGTCAATGGCTATGACTGCGGCATACGTAGACGAGACAGGCACGTTCTCGTCCCTAAAGAAATCTTGTCCGCGATCGGCAGAAAGCCTGTAGGCGTTTTTGGATGCAGTCTAACATGTCGTTTCTAAGTAAAATGTGTTCCCTACGCGAGCGAAGGTTGAGTCCTCTCCCTTTTCCGTATTACACAGTTCGCCCTGTACCGCTCATTTTGATGTGCTGTTTTCTTCGCCCCGTTGCCTGCCTTATATTTAACATGACATTACCGAAAAAAGATCACTTGTTAGTATTGGTTGCGCTTGTGTGTGTCCTTCAGTGGGCTCGTAGTCCTCAGTTTTCAAGCCTGCAGCGCTAGAATGCCCTTGCAGCCTGTTGCCTTGAGGCCTTGAAATTTATAACTAGTGCAGTTCATACACTATTAAAAAAACATTTGTAGGCGTATCAGCAACAAAAAGAACAAACGAATTGGGCTAAGGTCATAATGACTGCTGAGATTCCACAGATTTTTTTGCCGATAGAAGGACAATTCTAAAGTGAGGCAAATCAGCAGATGAGAAGTCTATGGAGACTATTAGGACGGTAGAAGTACATTTTTATTATAGTGAAAAGAAAGAAATTCAAAGAAAGAAATATCAGAAAGAGACAGCAGGATATGAAAAGAACAGAAGAAAACGAAAAAACTTCGCGCAAGAGGAAAGTTGTTGTTTCGTTTCACTCTACAAAGTGCTGAGACGGTTATTCAATACGGTTTTACCCGATCATGTCGCACATGGTGGAGTTGAACATACCGAAACTAGTACCAGACCCGGACCACTTACTAAGTGAACATGTTATTACCAAATGCCGTCACTAGCAGCTAGGACCGCCTTCACTTCTGCAATTGCGACGTCAACCGCTGAATTTTAGCCGAATGCGATTATCGAACAATTTATAATCTCTGTAAGTAAAATATACAGAATAAATGTTAAAGCACCTGGAGTAAGGGCAAAGTATGCTACAGCCTTTCTTTTGGGCAAGACACAACGTCGTCTGATCCCCACTGCAGTTCTTAGTCCTGCGAGAAAACAGCAGCAAATCAATCCATTAATTTACCGATGACCTTTATTTATGGGATGACGTAATGAGACAGGACGGCATGCACCTTTGGTAGCCCCGGTGGCACGCTCCTCGTCATGTGACAAAAAAAATTAAATCGCCAAATTTAGTGAAAACAATCAAGCTGGATACAGTCGCATAGCACGAACACAATATTCTGCGCATAAGTCTAGGAAGCCACGGAAGACGAACACGTACATTTGCCGAAGCAAATAGAAGTACTTCGAATTATCCGAGCACACATACCGAAGTTCGCACATTCGCAGTCGAGTACGCGAAACGCCGCTTAACTTTCCGCCAAGGTCAAGATGGGGACCGACAGACGGAATCACACTGCAGGATACAAGTTGCAGAAGCAGGGGTAAAGTGCACCAGACAGGAGGAGGGGGGGGGGGGGGGGGCTGTCCGACGTTTTGTTAGGCGGACCTATCTTTGTCAGAGGCGGCCTTGTCGTCCTTGGCGTGTTAGTTTGAACGGGTTAGGAAGGAGACGTCACGTGGTGTCGCTATCGCTGGCGGCTGTCTGTAAAACGTAAAACAAGTTAGACTAGCATGACCTTAATATTGCCTATAGCATCGTTACTGTTGTATTCGAGGTCACAGAAGTTTAATATATATCAAGTGCATCGGTACTTTCTAAGGACACCTTTAAAGCGACGACCGCTACCCTCCGCAACCCAGCTGCAGCCATGGGCCGATTTGTCTCGCCTGACGCAGCGGCATTTAGAGCTCCAAAATGCCATCTCACGTGAGTTTAATTGCGACACTGTCGACGCGAACTGGACCTTGATAGCTTGCGCACCACAGCGCGGTTGTTAGGGGGCGCCATTTGCCGTACTTTACCGGACACTTTACCGGGCGCGAGGTAGTTACACAAAGCACTCGAGCACGGCGCATGGACCTCAAGTGAACTGTTGCGCGCGCAAAGTGTCCGAAGCTGCAACTCAACCGACATATTAAGGTAGCTGGGCTACGGCTTTGAGATTGTGGACTCCTGCGCACCTTGAGAGTACGGCGTTTATAACCGCTAAGCTCTGCCGCTGCCCGCGTAAGTATATAATCTTGAGAGCCGGTAGTTAGTGAGCGAATGCGCGTTGCTGCGGTCACTGGACGTTTCTGTTCGCCATTTGTAGTCATTATTGTTGGCGGAGGAGCAGCTGTGGCCACGGCTGTTTTCTTTGGTTTCTTTTTTAATTTTAAATACAGGAAAGTGGGAACGTGGGATTCCAAGTATGCTTCTCAGGCAAGTACACATGGCGAAAAAAGAAAGCATGAAAAGGAAAAAAAAAAGAGAATAATAACGCAACAAGCATTTTATAAATATCACGTAAGGGCACCAACATCACCATTCTGCGGGTTTCCGCGGAACTATTACGTCAAACCACAATTACGGTTCAATACCTGGGACAGTCACTGATCACACCGTGCGGAGTGATCAATTTTTTTTAAAAGCTTTTCGGGATTATTAAAGATAGCCTGTTGCAGATAGCATATTTCTCGACCTCGTACTGGGTTATCCGAAAAGACGGACATCACAAGCGCGAGAAATCGAGACACATATTCAACAAAACAACGACAATTCACTAATTAACTTCTTAATTACTTCACGCCCCATATTGCAATTTACGAAATGCGTCCGGCGAGCTTACAAAAAGCGAACACTTGAAATGAATTTCCAGGATGACACCAGTTTCGAGATACAATTTCCCAAAGTGCGAGGTGAAATACGTGGGTGTTCGAGTTAATTCTGTGCTTCATTGCATGAAAGGGCGGTTCGTTAAAAAAAAAAAAAAGTAAGTGGAACAACCATGCATTCCTACGGCGAGTTCGATGGCTCATATCTCCAAACTGGTGTCACTCTGGAAATTCATTCCAAGTGGATACGCCTTGCAAACTCACCGGCTACACTTTGTAAATTGCCATATGTGCCGTAAAGACATTATTTAGGAAGTTAATTAGTGAATTCTTGTTAATTGAATATGTGTTTCAATTTATCGTGCAAGTGGTGTCCATCCCTCTGAATAATCCAGCTCGAGTACTATAATTACGTCATCTCCGACAGGCGACTTCTTAAAAAAAAATCCGTAGAACTTAAAAATTATCACCTCGTACATAGGATAACAGCGCATAGGAAAGAACAGCAGGAACCAACGGACGGCTATCCGTCAGTTGATTCCGCTTGTCCTTTCTCGTATAAGCTGTTAATCTGTTCAGCTATGACATGTGCCAAGGAGCTCGGGTGAGGCCTCTTTTACTCATCAGGCAAATTAACTGCACAAATAAATAAATAGAGGAACTGCAATAGATGGAAGGAAGAAGAATGCGAGGCTTGTCGGCAGGGGCCTGCACATCGTGCATTTATGAAATAACCAAGTCATGGAGTTACCTGATTACAGACAAACACCATGACATTATCTGATTTGTCGGCAGGAAAATTAAGTAAAGCCCCTCAAGGGCAATTCATGAGATTACTGTCGTCAAACTATGAATACCACAGAAGACAGTGAGAAAGCACATTAATATAGCGGGGAAACCGGAGACAGGGGTTCAAAACTTTCGTGATTTCGGCGCCGGACATCGACAGTCAGGCAGTTGATTAAAATCAAACGTCTCAAAAATTCGCTCGAAAGAAGAAAACGCGGGATATGTCACCCTCCGCGAATATTTATTTCACGACATGAGTGGGTACACTTGGGGCCTAATAGTGTCCTGAACGTTTCATCGAGGCTTCAAATCATTCGCGCGCCTTGGTGCCGTGTACATCCCATGAATCGTGCGAGCGGCAGCATGTTTAACGTTTGAAGCTCAGAGAGCAATTTGAGACCAGTTTGGTTGAGACCTGAGAAGTTATGACTAGGGAACAAGTTGAGACCCGTGAAAGCTTTCAAATTATGACGAAATGCGCTGATCAGCGGATATACAGCCTGCCTTTATCTTCTGCGGCGTCGTCTGCTGCACATGCCTTGTGCGACGCCTCCGCGACTAGTGGCACTCTCCACAAGCATCAGAGGGTAGAAATGGAAAAAAAATCTATTGGAAATTCAGCGAAGGCTGAAGCAAGGATTTCGTCTGTCTCCATTGTTGTTCGCGATTTATGATAAAGGCATAGAAAGACGACTGAAAAACAGTGAATTAGGTTTTGATTTGCTTTACATCCGTAATGCGCAAAGGGCGCCACAGATGCGGAAGGCACAGTCCTACCAGAGGACAATTCGAGGGATTTATCGAGACTCGCGAATATATCTGGCAATGCGCCGACAAATCAGGGCCTTAAGTTTAGCACAGAGAAATCGGGAATTACGATATTCAATTGGGAGAAGAGTAATGACGTGGTATCATTCCAACAGAAAGTAATACCCATAGTCAAGCCATATAAATACCTGGCTGTATACATAAACGAAGGAAAGAGCTACTCGAGCATCGACCTAGGTAATATAAGAATGAAGGGGAGGCCGATTGCAGTAATCATGAAACGTAGAGCACTCGTGTTTAACTGATTGTCGCGTGCTTTCCGAGGCCAGTGCAGCACCTCAGTAGGCCATAGCCTCACCGATAACGTAAAGATGACGCCGAGTGTAACTTTTCACTTATAACATAAGCTCGCGCCGTCTGCTCAGGAGTGTCGTACACGTCGTGCGTGCGCTTGCTTCAGTTGGCCACGGTTGAGACGGTCTCCGTAAGATGCGCGTATGTCAATATTAAATTTACGTTTACGTCCTATAAATACTCGTCGGCACGTCGCTGCGTGCGGTTTTTTATGTAGCGCATGCATGCGCTACTATAACAACAGGAACCACTACTCTAAAGACAGGAAACAACTCGGTTGCCCGCGGGGCTTTATTCGTCGCTGCGTCGAACTGCCGTCGCAAAATAAAGTGAAAGGGCGAGCTCTGACGTACCTATCCCTATCGGCGAGAACTGCATCGCACGTCCTTAACATCCCCCAAGGTTATTCAACAAACATCACCAATTTCCGCGACACAATTCAAGACGGCGAAGCCCTTTTGGCGGACTCCACGATGATACATCGAGCGACTTCGAAGACCGTTCACTTGACGCGCCGCAAAACAGCGGCCTATATCGTATCTTTCACGTGAAATAGGGAGTAAACAGTGATGAATGTTCATTACGCAGTCATCTCACCCGAGCTTATGGAGAGACCATTCATAATTTAACCAAGCGACGGAGTGCGATTGGCGAAGCGGCCCCCGACAGCTTTTCTCAAAGCCTGCGGCAATACAGTGATGCAGGAATATTTTTTCATCGCTGATATGATTTCTAAAGGGGGTTTCCTTTATTTATTTTTCTTATTTTTCGAGCGGAGCCGTAGATGAAGGAAGCGCACAGCTTACACCGCGGCCACCCTATGCTGGAGCCACGCTCTTTTGCCTCTATAGCAATATGGCCGCTACCGCCTTCACTCGCTTCCATCGGCGGCGGCATGGGGCTGCCCCTCTAGAAGCTTTATATAACCGCCTTGAGGTAATGTAGTAAGAAACTCTATGAGGGGAGGAGAGCGGCGCGGAGCGCTGCTTCGAGGCTACGTCCCTCCTCGTCAATAAAACGGTCCATATTTCGTGGCAGCGTTGAACGTACACTGAATTCGAACGCAAGCAAGTCAAATACGCTCTTAAGGGCTCAAGCAACAGTTATATTTAGGCTAAAGAATGTGTGCTTTGAACAAAGCTTTGTGTAACTATTTGCTGTGCTACGCGATTGCAGCAATATTAACTGGTGTATTATGTCACCAGTTAGAAGCGCGCTTTGTGCAACCATGAGGGCTTTATGATAACGCAAGCAAGATCTCGGTCAATTGTGCGACGTCCATCGTAAGCATACTTGATGGAAAAAGAGCCGTCTGTCCGCTGCCGGCTGCTTGCTCTGCGATTTCTGCTCCGTCTGTTACAGCATGATCAGTGTCCAGCGCGTGAACTCGCTTGCTATTTCCTTGGCACAAAAATTCGCTACATGTTACCCGGCGTACACTTAAATCGCGGACCACAAGTGTTAAACGCACCTACATTTTACTGTACGGCCATGGCATTTTATCGCCACATACAACAGGTATGTCCTGATGTAGACGTTCTCCAAAACCGTGTAGTAGATACTATGTCAGCCTTACTGCTTCCTCTAGTTCCCCCAGCGCGCCTCGCACGTTCAAATAATGTGTCGTGGGATGCGATAACGGCATCATTCCTGCCTGGCCACCTACGCGACTTCATGTGGCGTCTAGGGTGGCAAGTGCTTCCAACTCGGGACAGGCTTGAGCGGTGGGGCGTTGTCCCATCTTCGCGGTGTCCCAATTGCCCCCTTCAAGAATCCAATAAACATGTACTGCTGCAATGCGTCGTTGCCAGGATATTTTGGAGGGCCGTGCATACTGGATTTCGTGGCCTTGGAGTTAACCGCTTTATTACGTCTGGTCGCTGCTCACGTGGCCGCTTCGCGCGACTTTTAATTGCTGCGGGGGCCTTCTGTCTATGGCGTAACCGGTGCGAGGCAGTTGCCACGGGACGTCGTCACCGCGCTCTGTTTCCACTTATGGGGAGGCTCTACTCTGAGCTACTGTCGTTTCTGTCGGAGGAGTTGTTCTTCCTTGGAGAAGAAGAGTTCCTTCGACAATGGTCATGTCGTTTCCTGTCGGTGGCTGATGGACGCGTATGGCTGAATTTTCGTCCAGCCTGGTTCTTGTAGCCAGACTATCAGAAGTATTCAATTAATGCACATAGAATGCAGGTGCCCGTGATTTCTGTGTGTGTGTCCTCTCGTATACATGATCATTTTTGTATATATACATCTCGTGCACATCACTTCAAAATTGTGTAAAGTGTTCTATCACATCATCACTGTACATAACCATTGTGTACACTGTATATATTGAAAATCATTTTGTACATGTGGCATTTAGTTTATGTGTAACTGTTCCTTTCCGTGGGTATATGTGTTTATATGTTAGTGCGTGAGGACTCGGACATTACTTACGTTGAAAACGTGCTGTGTTTCGTTTCTTACATGTTATCGTCCCGGTGGAATTGTGTCGTGATTATGACTCAGTGTTCGTATCGTCTCTTGTCGAAATAAACTTTTTCTAAACACACTTGCTTCCGACGGCGGTAACGCCAGCACCGCAGTGTGCGGCGGCGGCGCGCTTGCAAAGCCAGCTTGTACAACTAAGAATTACAAAGTGGCGTGCGACACCAGTTACCAGGCTTTGTGAAATGTTGTGTGAGACAGCTGTACCTCCACGGACAGCTACTACACAAACATGGACAGCTGTGCTTTCACCTGATTTGCCCTCTCAAGTGAAGGATTTTCATTGGCAATATCAGTGGGGCATTCTACCTACAAGAGACAGGCTCGAACGCTGGCATATGGTAGCGAATGATAAATGCATATATTGCGCACAAACAGAGACCAACGCGCATGTAGTAAAGGACTGCGTTGTAGCACGCACCTTCTGGAAGCTAGTTGCAAGAATGTTCGGCATATCCATCGTGCGGCCACCACAGCGCCGAGATCGGTTTGCGAGTCTCGTCTACTACAGCGCTGGCTACATTTTGTGGTGCTTCCGTAACATCGCAGAACGATCTCGGCAGTCAAATAGAGCAATGTACCCCAGAATGCGGAAACTACGGGTGATAGTATGGGGTCATCTTGAAGAACAGTTGTTCAAACTCGGTGAAGCCGAGTTTCTTCGCCGCTGGTCTACGCGGTACATAACCATCTCCCGAGGCAAAGTCTTTCTACAGCCAGAATAATCCTCAATTCGGTTGCCTGAGTTCAGACTGTATCTGTATGTGCCCCGGGTACCTTTCATAAATTCGAGGCTGACAATAATGCTTTTGCGTGGATGCGGTAATGAGTTTTCTTGTTGTTGTTGTGTGTGGCAAAGCCAGTGTCAAATAGACACCATTTATTATTTCATTTGTTAATCTGTTTTGTTTACATCAAGTATGATGTATTACATGTGATGTACTCTATATTGTACTTTTCGTTCATACCCCAGTTGTAAGCGTGCCTACGGGTGAATAAATTTCCTTGTCAGCTATGTTATCGTCCCGGTGGAATTGTGTCGTGATTATGACTCAGTGTTCGTATCGTCTCTTGTCGAAATAAACTTTTTCTAAACACGAAGACGAGGACGAAGGAACAACATGTACGACAGACAAGCGCCTTGTCTGTCGTACATGTTCCTTTGTCCTCGTCTTCGTAGCGCTCTTTTTTCATCAAGTATGCTCAACCAACTCGCCCACATCAAGCTTCTGCTGCTTCATCGTAAGCAGTTACTTTTCAGAGACGAATGAGATATAGCAGAAAACAAGGTATAGCAAGGCGTGGCATATACAGGGCGTTTCACGTAACCAAGGTTTCTACCGACGCCCCTGCGTGTTCCACGTCGAGGACGTCCACCTCTCACGCCATGGCGCCTACAGCGTCATGGACTCCCTCGAAGGCCCACGTCTTCGATGTTGTTGTCCCTACGGGGAATGGTCCCGAGACCGTCGTCGACGCGACGGCCTGAATAGTTGGCCTCTCTGAGGTCTACTGCGTTCAACACATGGGAGGCCTCAATTTCCAAGTCACCGTCGAGAGCATGGCTTCCATGACTCTAATCGTCGATGCTGGCTGCCTCGTCATCGGTGGCGAGCGTTGTCCCGTCGGCCCGCAGGTAACCAACGTAACCTGCCTCTTTTTGCCGTCCTTCGTTCCGAACGAAGTCCTCGTCCAGGCACTATAACCATACGGCAAGGTTCTGTCTGTCAACGCTGGTCTTATGAGTGGACGACGTGGCGTGCTCAAGGGCACACGCTTCGTGCGTATGGAAATGAGTACCACAACCCCGGTCCCAAATTATCTGCGAGTCTCTGGTCATCGCGTGACGTTTGACTACCGCGGCTTGCAACGCGTGTCGCCGGTGCGGCTCCAGCGAGCACTACCGTGCACAGTGCACCGCAGCGTTCTGTGGCCGTTGTGGTGTCCATGGCCATGAAAGCGACGGATGCGACCGTCCTTGTCGGCGTTGCGGGGATGGTCACCCTACGGTCGCGTGCCCTGTTCGGCGTTCATACTCAGACGCTGCTACTGGAGCCTTTCCCCCCTTACCGCCGGCGTCAACTGCGTTTGCGACTGCGCGTGACGCCGTAACCAAAGAAATTGCACTGACACCGCATGAAACAGCGTCAAGAAATGAAAAAGAAGAGGCATACAGCTCGGGAAGTCACAACGTGCCATCTTCGCCGGCCTCCTTTACTGAAAAAGAAGACCGTGACGTGGCGGATCGCAACACGCCATGTCCTCTGGTTCTTTTAGAGCGCGAATCACTACGTCTGTGTCTCGGCCTTCCAAAATTTGTAGCAAATAATATTTTATATCATGAAACTCACCTGCCTTCTCTTCAAACTCGATTTCGTATACTGACAGTCCAAACATTTCTAAACATCTATGCTTCTCCCCAGAGACGCTCCTACTATATTTTTACTCGAGAACCAACTGCATTCTTTGAGAATCAATGGCCCAGACTGCATTGTCCCCAGGTTGTTTTTGTGCAGAAGCTATTACAGCCATTACAAATATCAATCCGTGATGTAGCTTTTCAAAATTTACCTACTTTGACAGCAAGTGTTGAATTTGGCGATATATTTCCCAATAACGCTAAGCTCCTACCTATTCGATACCTAAAAGGTTTATTAGATGACCACCTTGAAAACCTCCAAATAAATGCAGTAATAGCCACAGATGCTTCTGTCAGTGAGGAGAAGGCCGGAGTGGGCATTTTTTCGACATCATTAAATTGGTCTTTCTCTCTTCGACTACCCGACTTTACGCCAATATTTCAAGCAGAGTTATTGGCAATCATCCTAGCTCTACGCAAACTTCCCACATCTATTTCTTCAGCCGTAATCTTAACCGACTCCTTGTCTGTTTGCTCCGCTTTATCTGTGCCCAATTCAAGTATCATTCTCCGAGAATTTCATTCACTGGTTCCCCAACATCTACGCCTCATCCACCTGGTATGGGTGCCAGGGCACGTGGGGCTCACTTTAAACGAGTCAGCAGACGCACTAGCAGCGGCATCTCTTAAAGGCCCCGTACTGAGGATCTTAAAACCTTCCGCATACGTCCCTTCTGCAAGATTTAAAAAATTTTCCATTCAAGAAGAACATGCCAAATCATGTGTATTAGATAACGCCGATTTTCAGCACCTTAGATTTCCTTGGCACAGCGTATGGTGCGCAACAAGAAAATTTGAAGTTTCATTTACGCGTCTGCGTTGCCGAATACCACGGCTTAATTTCTATTCCCATAGGTCTGGTTTGGCACCTTCTCCTAAATGTTTTTACTGCAATGAACCCGAAACTATGGATCATTTTTTTATTGAGTGTCGTAGGTTCAACGTGCATAGAAAACGACTTCTAGAAGGTCCCTTCCGCCAACTTTGATTAGCCATCACGCTACCTATCATTCTGTCTCTGGGGGTGTCGGCACTAGGACACTGTAATAGGAACGTATGTGATGCCATATATAATTTTATAATGGAAACAAGGAGACTTCCATGCTAATTTTACTGTTTTATTTTCCAAAACAAGAAACCAAAAAAAAAATATTAACTTCTAATTTTAAGTAACTATAGCATGGACATTATTATTAGGGATTAGAATTAATTTAATATCACATTTTCAGTAAAAAAAATCCTATTTAGGCATTTATTCTTTTTGAACCCACTGCCGCCCGATTCATGGCCAGTCCCCCGCAGTGGGTTGTGCTATATCTACAGGCTCCAAACCAAGCCAAACCAAACCGAGCCATGTTCGCTGGCCTTCCAAGCAGCGAAGGACACGTGTGCTGTGGCCGAAAGCGCCTCCACTTCGGCTGCTACCATCACTCCTCCTGATCGCAGCAAAGTTTTAAACGCAGATAAAACACCTGACCCTGCGATCACTACAGTCGATATACCCACGAAATCTGCTGTGGCTTCATCCGCCTCAACTGCATCTCCTACAACGGCGCAACCATTACGTCTGAATGAGCCCCCAGCTGCCGAAGTTGTCGGCGACGATGAAATCAATCCCGCCGCCCTACCGCTACCGACATCAACCTCATCAGAAAATAGCTTCAGCCTCGGAGGTTATAGCAGCGTTGGACTCTCGCCAAGCCTGGATGAACTCGACATAGAAATGGCGGCCCCACGAGACGTAAAGCGCGCTCATGCGTCAGCCTCTGGCTCGGACGGCGGCCCCGATCGCCGTGCCGAGTTACAGCGGCCCAAAAAACCTCGGCCTTCTTCGAGAGGGTCGAACAAGTGACGCGTGCACTGCTTAACCCCTGGACTTGTTCCCGGGGCGCCGACTTGAACAACACGGCCAGGTCAGTTTGGTGATACATTTAATTAAATATGGCTGACACCCTGAAGATTATATCATTAAATGCACAAGGGTTCCGAAGTCCTGCAAAAAAAGCCGAAATTATCAGCGTGGCCCACGCAAAAAATTGTGACATACTGTGTTTACAAGAAAAAAATGTTTTCACCATTGGACATGTCCTTACTTTCCAACGCACTTTTAACCTAGACTGCTTGTTCTCCTTCGCGACATCACGATCTAGCGGAGTTGGTATTATTATTTTCAACAGAGCTCTCTTGCGAGATCATCATGTCTTTTATGATGGGACTGGGCGTATATTGGCATTTGAATGTGTACTATATTCATTTAGGTTACGGATATTGTGCATATATGACCCCGCGCAGGCCATTAAATCCAATGATTTTTTTCGTGACCTGGACGTGTATTTCCTTGACGGTCGTCACGTGGTGCTTGTTGGGGATTTTAACTGCGTCTTAGACACGCGACCAGATGTGCAAGGCCCGGGCTGGGGTCGCCCTGATTGGAACGCACGGGAGTTGCGTCGCCTCGTCCAGCATTTTTCGTTGCTGGATACATATAAACTTTTTCATGGTTCTTTATTTGCCTGGACCTGGCGACGCGGTACGTCGTCGAGCAGGTTAGACCGTGCCTATGTGCCAAGCAGTTTAGCTCAGTATGTCACCCGGTCTGATGTGATAACGTTACCTTCATCCCCTGTTTATACCGAACTTTCGCGATTCTAAGCGCCCCCGATTCTAAGCACCCCCCCCCCCTCTATTTTCGCGAGAAAATTGGGAAAAAAGTTTGTATGCAAATCTAAGCACCCCCCTTTTTGTTAGGAAGAGCGTGTAGCCAAGGCCGTCAAGCGCGCTTGCTCACTATGTCATCGAGCCGGAGCCGTCGGAGTCCCGAGGTGGCACGGCGTCCGCAGCGTGAGTACGCCGTACAGCCGGACTGTACGGCGAAATCTGCAGAAAGCGTCCCCATCAACCACGGCAAAGTGGATTTCGGACGCGTGGAAGCGGCTCCAAGTGGACGTTGTGGTCAAATCATTTAATAAATGCTCGATCCCAAACCACTTCGACCGAACGGAAGACGACTTGCTGTGGGATACCGCGAGCGGCGGTTCAAGCGGTGCGACCAACTCGAGTGGCAGTGATAGTAACTGAGCATCCGACACAAGTGGTGGGTTCACTGTCTGCACCGACTTTTCTTTTGCATGTTTGCAAAATAAAATGTTATTTCTCGCACCCGTCTCGTCGTGATGTCGCACCGAAGAGGGAGGGGGGGGGTTCGTTCTAGATTTTTCGAATCTAAGCACCCCCCACCCCCCTCACTTTGGGCATCGCGATCGTGAAAAAAGGGGGTTGCTTAGAATCGAGTAAATACGGTACTTCCGATCACAAACCAGTTATACTTGAAATTCGCTTCCCTGCTTCCTCATCAGTAAAACCTTGGCGTCTAGACATCCGCGTTATACATGACGCGGGCTCGCGCTCTTGTTTGTCAAGAGCCTTGGGCGCCTCTGTTTCTAGATCTGACCGAGAGTCATGGGATGCGTTCAAGGTGCAGTGGCGTCTGCACTGTTCAGTTGAAGGACGTGCACTCAGACGACGTATGCCAGAAGAACTGGCGGATACTGCCACGAAGCTCCACATCGCCCTTCGGGTCAATCAACTGACTCCGTTGATGCAGTCATGGCAGCGTGAGCTACGGAGGCGTTTCCAACGCCTCATCGCGGCGTCGTCTTTGTCAGCTGCTGCTTGGCGATGCACACGTAATCCGTGTGCACACCTCGAAGTTCTGCGCTTTTCAAGGAACTCGCTTTTTAGACAGCCGAATGCATTCGGTTCTGCGGCCCCAAAAGCACTTCCTGTTACACCACCTCCCACGCGTGATTATTCGCTCATTGTAACGCATATTGAAAACATGGCGCGTACGACCATGCAAATAGATTCTGGCTTTCGAGGATTTCATACATTGCTTAATGGGCTTCCTCAGGTTCCACCTGAGGTAGCTGACCGTCTTTGTGCACGACCATCAGCCGAGGAAGTGAAGGCAGCATTATCTTCCATGAAGCGTGGCTCGGCCCCAGGGCCAGACGGGTTACCCGTTGAGTTTTATCTAACGTTCAGGGAACATATTGGTGCCACTTTCGTATTTGTTATCAGCCAATGCTTTGAGAACTTTGATTTCCCGTCTAGTTTTCGGGACGGTCGTATTGTGGTAATACGTAAGCACAATCCGTCATCAGTTCGTCCAGAGGAATGGAGGCCAATCACGCTTCTCAACGTTGACTACAAAACCTTCACAGCTGTTCTCACCCGGCACTTGAGAAGCCTGATGCCTTCCCTAATAGGACACCATCAGGCATGCTCAGTCCCTGGCAGATAGATACACATTCTTTCGTTCGTTACGCGTGACGTAATGACATACACGCTGACCAGGTCGGCACGTGGTCTCTTAGTCTCTCTAGATCAAGAAAAGGCATTCGATCGCCTTGAACATAACTACATTTTTATTGTACTGATCTCGTTCGGCTTTTTGTCAAATTTTGTTGAATTTATTAGGAATACCTATTCAAATATCCGAAGTACATTGTTCCTTGATGGTCGAGAAAGTGCACCGTTTCCCGTTACTCGTGGCGTTCGTCAAGGGTGCCCTCTATCCCCAGTACTCTTTGTGCTCAGCCTTGAACCATTTCTGCGCTCAATAGTGAGAGACCCTTACGTATGCGGTCTCCCACTGCCTGGTAGCGGTGTTGTGAAGGTGACAGCCTTCGCCGATGACATCACATTATATCTTAGGAATGAAGATAGCTTAACCCGTAGCCTTCGAATTTTCGCAGAGTATGGAAATATTTCAGGTGCTGCGCAAAATTTTTCAAAATGTCGTTATTTGTTCATTGCTTCACCACAGACACGCCTAAATCCCCTTTTCCGTCTTCAAAAGAGCAATTCTCTTCGCATTTTAGGCCTTGACTACACCTCTAATGTCATATCAGACTCTGTATGGCTCTCAATTCTTGAAGATGTAAGGCGAAATATTGAAGATGTTCAAGGGTATGATTTACCCCTATCAGAAAGAAGGTACTTAGCGCAGTCTGTATTTTGCGGCCGAGTGTGGTACGTTTGTCACGTCGTACAGCCACCATTACGGGTTACTAGGTCCTTGTAGTCCCTTCTTGGTGCCTTCTTCTGGTCGGGCAGTACAGAACTGGTCTGTCACGCGGCGCTTGGGCAACCACGCTCTCGCGATGGGTTCGCCTTCCCATGCGAGTCTGTCCGCTGCCGGCTGCTTGCTCTACGATTTCTGCTCCGTCTGTTACAGCATGATCAGTGTCCTGCGCGCGAACTCGCTTGCTATTTCCTTGGCACGAAAATTCGCTACATGTTACCGGGCGTACACTTAAACCACGGACCACAAGTGTTAAACGCACCTACATTTTACTGTACGGCCGTGGCATTTTATCGCCACATACAATATGTCCTGATGTAGACGTTCTCCAAAACCGTGTAGTATATACTATGTCAGCCTTACTGCTTCCTCCAGTTCCCCCAGCGCGCCTCGCACGTTCCAATAATGTGTCGTGGGATGCGATAACGGCGTCATTCCTGCCTGGCCACCTACGCGACTTCATGTGGCGTCTAGGGTGGCAAGTGCTTCCAACTCGGGACAGGCTTGAGCGGTGGGGCGTTGTCCCATCTTCGCGTTGTCCCAATTGCCCCCTTCAAGAATCCAATAAACGTGTACTGCTGCAATGCGTCGTTGCCAGGATATTTTGGAGGGCCGTGCACACTGGATTTCGTGGCCTTGGAGTTAACCGCTTTGTTACATCTGGTCGCTGCTCACGTAGCCGCTTCGCGCGACTTTTAATTGCTGCGGGGGCCTTCTGTCTATGGCGTAACCGGTGCGAGGCAGTTGCCACGGGACGTCGTCACCGCGCTCTGTTTCCACTTATGGGGAGGCTCTACTCTGAGCTACTGTCGTTTCTGTCGGAGGAGTTGTTCTTCCTTGGAGAAGAAGAGTTACTTCGACAACGGTCATGCCGTTTCCTGTCGGTGGCTGATGGACGCATATGGCTTAATTTTCAACCAGCCTGGTTCTTACAGCCAGACCATCAGAAGTATTAATTTAATGCACATAGAATGCAGGTGCCCGTGATTTCTGTGTGTGTGCCCTCTTGTATACATGATCATTTTTGCACATACACATCTCGGGAACATCACTTCAAAATTGTGTAAAATGTTCTTTCACATCATCATTGTACATAACCATTGTGTACACTGTATATATTGAAGATCATTTTGTACATGTGACATTTAGTTTATGTGTAACTGTGTCTTTCCGTGGGTATATGTGTTTATATGTTGGTGCGTGAGGACTCGGACATTACTTACTTTGAAAACGTGCTGTGTTTCGTTTCTTATATGTTATCGTCCCGGTGCAATTGTGCTGTGATTATGACTCACTATTCGTATCGTCTCTTGTCGAAATAAACTTTTTCTAAACACCGGACACTATGAAAACGTGCCGTGTTCACAACGCTTAGTTATTTCTATGTGTTGTCGTCCTGGCGGAATCGTGCCGGGATTGCGACTCAGTGTTCGTAGCGCCTCTTGTTGAAATAAACTTTTTCTGAACACACATGACCCCCAGAAAGCCTCCAGTCATGCATTTTAGACAGGTAACGAAAACAAGTACAGGGATAATGTAGCGTTAACTACGATAAATGCGCTAGCATTAAGTCGCACCTCTTTGAGGACCCGGATCCATGATTCAAGCCGCGTTCACCACATTGTTCAGGAGCTCACTCGAGACACGTCCTGCCTCTTAGAGAAGCGATGTCCAACTGACGGTGGTCCAGCGCATACCATCGTAAATAGCGCTAATATATAAAAAAAAAAAATATATATATATATATATATATATATATATATATATATATATATATATATATATACATATATATATATATATATACTACTCGCTATACATTTCTTTGCCTCGTCCCCCGATTTTCTTGGAACTGCTGCTGCTGTTACGGTCTTGCCACGCGTGCAGCTGGGTTTCTTGCAACACCACCAGATGGCGCTCGCCTCCGCGCATCCCGGCCGGCGCCGCCGTGCCAGCGTTTCACAGTATGAGCGTATGGTATGTGCTGTGCTTGCTTTCCTATGCGAAAAAAAATCTGGTGCTGGGATGTGAATGTCGCGTGCTGGGCTGTAATAGCGTCAACGTGACAGTAGTCCATAGCTCGAACAGGGCGCCTTGAAATGGCGTCTGAACAGCATGTTGGCCAGGTATGCAGAAGGAGAACGTGAACGCACGCCAGCAAAATGGCTCCAAAGCGCGCAGTCAGAGGACACCCAGGCCCGAAAGAAGCGTCGCGCGGAACAGGAGCGTCTTCGCTATGCAGCGAAACGTGGTGCAGACCTCGAATGTGTGTATACCATGTATACAGACATTTCATTTCACAATTATAATAATTATTTGAATTGCGCACAGTCCCATAATTCCGGTGTGCGGTGTTCCATGTGAGGCAACGATAAAGCTCAACCCTCTCAGAGATTATGAACAATGACGTACAACGCCTCAACCGACCATATCTTTCCGTGTGTTCTGTGTACTACGCAGGCAAACAGCGGTGGTCCACGCAAGCTAACGTTTGCATCAACTCGCCACTTTCGTATTGGACTAAACGCTGAAGAAATTACAATACGCAGCTAACATCACCGCTAATTATCATCAATCAAAGAAAACAGCATAAAAGCTTCGCTTAAATCAATACCCACAATGCGTGGAGTCCGTCAAATCTTTTTCCACTTTCAACACTTCCAATGCTAAAGTATCAGAAACCGAACGGTTGAACCAATGGAAACACCTCGCAAGCCGCTCGATCGCTGACGGCTCTGCATCCATATTAAACTGTAAAAATTAAATTCTGGGGTTTTAACAAGCCCGTACCAGACCTACACATACTGTGGACGCCGGGCTGCGCAAACCTGCAGGAGAACCTAGCGGCACACGTCACAGTCCGAAAACATGGCCACCGGACATTCTCGAATGATAAAAATGCCCCCCCCCTCTCCCGAGGACGAAGAGGGGGTCATCCCACGCAAATGTAGGGATATACTACGGCACGATATGAAAGGCCGAAAATACTTCCCGGGTTCCTATAACAAGCTTGCCAGAGAACAAGCCGTCCACCATCTGGAGAAGGCTTCAAACGGAAACCCACTTCTATGGCACATTGATGCATGCGATACATCCACGCACGTATGCAAGAAACTGCAAGAACTGCCCGGACATTGCTAACACCACGTAGTGCGGGAATGCAAGAAGAACCCAACAGCTCCTCCAGACCCACCACCAATCGAAGACCAATGGGAGGCCCTACTGCTGAGTCAAGGTCCCAACAGCCAGCTTAGGCTGGTAACCCTTGCAAGACAGGCAGCGGATGACCATGTTTTCTTGGAAGTAGGAAACCAGCAGTCTGGGGAGGTTGTTGAGGAGCTTGCGCGAGAAGTTTCTCAGCGTTTCTCAAAGAAGTTTTTTAAAAAAGTTTCTCAATGTTCACACGCACCCGCGCGCCATGCTTTTCGAAGGCCTCGCGCAAGCTTCGCGACGGCGGCGCTGGATGGCACGGTGTGTTCTTAGGAAGCGCGAGAGATGAGTCCCGCAACATACGTTTCACGTATGTCTTTCCTTGCCTTTCCTTGCCTTTCCTCTCTTCACCTTCGGCATTCTGACGAGAACCGACGCGTTCAGCATGACACGGCCGATGCACTCCCCCCCCCCCCCCAACAACATTTCACGTCCCGTGATAGGGACGTGAAACAGCATCACAGCGAGCCAACGTCGACACTGAAATGCTGAAAGATTCGTCATTCTTACCAGAATGCGCCTTTAAGTGGCGGCAAATTAGTAGATTTGAGCGTGGAACGTGACGGTTGAGGGTTTCCTAGAACTTCAGCCAGAGATGCCAGGACCTGGGCTTGCTTTGCCTTCTGGCGAGCTTGAGCCATTGACCTCTACCCGATCGTCGGTGATTGAGCACTGGGTCTGGTACGCTTGCACCTCCCTTTCCAGGTTCAATTTGCGCGTGTGCTTTGTGTCGTCCTTCTCCTCCTGGGAGGCTGTGTGATGTGTTGCGAACCACCGGACTGGTTGATTGGGACATTACCAGTCTCCCTAGACAGCGATCTGGGGAAGACTGAGTGGTTTTAAGAGACATCCTCAGCTTGTGGAGGGTGCTCTCCGAGAACGATGTACTAGTAGCTCTGACATCTAGTTTCTACGTGCAACGATGTACTGTGCTCCGCGCTCCTGTCCCTACGAGTATGACATTTCTCTGTAAATGCGTTTGCCTTTCTCATGTAAATAAGCTCCCCTGTTCCGTTCTTGCAACCTCTTGACCTCGTACTCACAGAAGGAAACAATCCTCGTCGAGCAGGCACGGACGACGACGTGGTTCCGCTAAGCCTCCGTGTGACGCGCCGGTAGCGCAGGCCCGCTACCCCTTTCGATAATTACCGAGTGCGCGACCCTCAGTGTGAGGCAAGACTCGGAGGCCACGACTCACAAATTTAACATCGTCTTCATCTATCAGCTAGTATTCTATTTCAGACTCGAGTGCGTTCCTCCTATCTAAACCACGCGTTCTGCATTAGTGTAAAATGTTGGTTAGCTTGCGTGCATGCAGTGAATAGCAGACGGTACGGAGAGCGAATCTCTCATTGGGATGCCTCTTGAGCGCCACTTCCGTGCAATACACCAACCGCAGTGGCTCCTTGTCTTGGCCAGTGGAATAGTTTTTGTCACCTCCGCTAATGCTTGACGGAGATCAGGAGTAGGCAGAAGTAAGGGATGATGTATTCACACGATATCTACAGCGACTTCCTAAAGTTAACATGGTGGATCACCACAACGCGGACGCCTTGACGATAATAACTTTCATCGTCTTGATGGTCCAGCCTTCAGTGTGCGGGAATGACCTGTAAGAACGGGATCTCGTAACTTTTTCTTGCAGAATGTACGAACAAAGCGAGACGAGCGTGTGGCAGCAGTTCTTCTGATCTACGACGCCCCGTGTCACATGCCTCACGCGCACCTACATTTATTCACGAGAAACTAACCTTGCAATTACGGCTAGTCCACGGCATCGCTTTGTACCGTGAGACCATTTATTCCTCAGCGCTCAACACAGGTGGTGTAGACATGTGGCGTGAGCTCCATTGCAGCTGTAAACGCAGCCTAATTCACCCGCCTGTGTACCAACTTTCAACGCCGGTTGTAACGCGCGCTTCGCGAAGTCTATTCAAGCGTTCCGACATCCTTCCCCGCGAAATAACACTGTGACCTGACCGCTGGCGTCAGTTCCCGTCAGTTCCTGCAGAACTCCGGCAGGAGCTTCTCTGCAATACCTGAAGGCGACAGACTTAAGAGCTAGACTGCTGTAACACTGTGCATCGTTCAGTGCACACGCACAACTTGAACTGTTCTCCTACTAGTCCCCCTTCCCTTTCCCCAGTGTAGGGTAGCAAACCGGACGCTCGTCTGGTTGACCTCCCTGCCTTCCCTCTCTTTGCTCTCTTCTCTCTCTCTCTCTCTTGTCTTCCCTATGTTTCCATACCTCGTGCTCAAGTGTAAGGTCGAAAGCTGGACAGAATATACCTACTCTCTCTGCTTTTCCTTTCCCCCCCCCAACCACTTGGAACTTACGCTCCCGGCTACATGCAGCACTAGCGCAGTACGCTGTGGAATTTACGTTACTACAGCATTCACTTTACCTCTAGATTTTCCTAGTTTTCATCGGTGATATCCATCGCGCGCGTTGTAGCGCTAGACTAAACAGTGCGCCCTCGTTCAAGATAGCCAATTTTCATTTGATCTGCTGGCACGATCCTTGCTGTCCTTCGTCCACTTGCCAAACGTCTTCTGCACCCGAGGTAAATGGGCGGATGAAGCAGCGGCCTATCAGCAACGCGTTAATAAAGGCAGAAGAGTGCGACACTGGAGCTAGATGGTTTGGCATGGCTTTTGACAGTAAAACACCGTACGTGCGTCTGGTTAACATCCTTGCCTTTCCTCTCTTCTATTTCTCTCTCTCTCTCTCTTGACAGTAAAACAGCGCAAGAAACGAAGATAGACAGAACGGATTGAACACGCGTCACAAGGTATTTAGTTGTGAGCGCTTTGTGGTGTGCGTTCATTCACGTCTATCTGTCGTCATTTCGTGCGCTGTCTTATTGTCAAAAAGCACGTTAATAAACGTACCGCTCTCAATCAGCTTATCTCGCGAAATGCGTCTTGCATAGTTGGTTCAGCGCTGATTGCTTCTGTCCTTAAGTTAGATTCCAGACGACGCAATGCTATTCGCTCTGCCAGGCCCACCCGGCACGTCGTCGCTAGGTCCCATTACTGCTGAGGCAACAAGAAAAAAAAGAAACAACCTTTCTAGCATAGTGTAAAAGAATAGTTAAAAGCGCTCGTTCTTGGGCACAGATACATGTTTAGCAACGCAAACCGTAACTTTCTCGCCCGTGACGGGCACCTCGGCTATTGTTAAAGCCAAATGGGCACAGTCGTCAAGCGCTCGCCGTTCCCAGATGGTCATTTCCGCGAGGACTGACCATGCAAAAACGCCACTCATATGTACAGCTTCGGCATTCTGACGAGAACCGACGCGTTCAGCATGACACGGCCGATGCACTCCCCCCACCCTCCACCCCTCGCGCTAAATAACCCCTTTTCTTTGCGAGACCGATCCCACCGGGTTCTTCGATCGGGACGTCCCGTCCGTGACTTAGCTCATCTCCGCAGGGCCGCTGGCCAGCCCTTCTCGCGCCACGCCAAGCCGATCCCCGCGCACTGGCGCGCTGAACGCAGGCACCGCGAGAGAAACGACGAGAACCGGTCAGACCCGAAAGGCAAGCGAGCGAGGAGGAACTGCCGTCCACGTGGCTCCCAGCAGCGGCAGCAGCAGCAGCTACGTGAGGTCAGCCGCCGCCGACTGGCCTGCCACGCTCACCGACGCCGCCGACGCCAGCGGCGGCCGAGAAAGGGTCAACGCTCCGGCGAGCGCGCGAGCGCGAGCGAGCGATGCCCAAGAGAGCGGGTGAGGCCGGCTCGGTCCACTCGAACGCTGGACGCCGTTGAGCACACCACCACCGCAAGGCGCTGCTGCTGCAGCCCCCCCCCCCCCCCCGCCCCCTCTCGCTCTCTCGCCTAAGTTGCATGGCCCCGGCATCCAGCGGCCGTGCCCGGACAGGTCTCTGGCCGCTGCTTCTTGCATGGGAAAAGAAGCAGCGACGGCGGGACGCCAGCCTCCACCGCCAGGGGTGGTGGAGGGAAGCAGCTTCTTCGAGCAAGCTTCCAGAAGCCGACGACCTCCGTGGGTTTAGCCGACCCGACCGAACGGCCGGCCGACGGGACCGGCTAGCCGGTCCGGTGGCGAACCGTACGCCCACCTGCTACTTCTGTGGGGGCTACCGTCGTCTCTCGTGTCCTCTTCCGGCTTCCAGAAGAAAAGAACTCCGTCACCTTCGAGGTGAGTCGAAACACTTCTCTTTGCATTGGGCAGTGGTGGCGAGATCACTGTCGCGCGGAGCAGGAGCAGAAGGTAGCATGCTGTTCTAGAGCACTATACGGCAAAGTAAGGTTGAATGCATCATCCGGATATTTAGCACTACATGACTAGTTTTGTATCCGAGAACTTGGGAGGTCAGTCCAGTCCACTGCACTCCAGGGCACCAGTAACACATGCGCGTAGTACTTTAAAATTGTGCTTTAGCGGTGCTAGGGAAGTATACTGGTGCGTGAACAACGTATGGAAAGACGGCTTGTCAACTTTATGACCGATACCTCGCAAACAATTCAAAGCGACTCGTACTTGGCCTGGTTTGGCCATGAATATCTTCAGCGGAGGTAGCGGCACGATAAAGAGAAGAAGAAACCTTGACAATGCGCAACCTTGTAAGGCGCAGATGTAGTCGCTGTCTGTGGAATCCGGAACTATGTGCAACGCTCCAGTTTGTTTATTCCATCCCGTCATTTTCACTATAGCTGAAAGAGATCCTCGCTCCGGGATACAGGTATCACGTCCGGGCTGATAGATAGAAGCTTAGTCGCAACAACAAGTCACAACTTCTTATGGTACCTAGTAAAGTCGGCATTAAAAAAATAATGGTTTGCCCGATGGGTACATAAAATCGCCGGAACGCTGCAAACTGGACCATACTGTATAGATGTCTCCTTTGTTTTCCATAATCAATTCCTAGCAGAACGCGACAGCTCAGCTTGTTGCCGACAATGCATGACTAGATTTCTGGCCTTACTAGCAGCACCCAATGACAGACCGTAGACAAAAGTTTTGCTAAGACACGTGGTTTCTGGTGCCAAGTGTCCAGCTGTGTAGGCTTCCCATTAAGTCAGCTGCGCGCCAACATGGGAGCCAAGAGGGAAAGCGAAGTCGCTGGCAGCTGGGTGAACCAGTGATCCGAGTTAAGCGCACGGCAAACCCAACGCAAACGATGATTAGTAGCGGCCGAGATAGTAATCTTGCAGGTCGGAAAGCCGGAGGTAAATGCCATTGCAAGGTCAATGCCCGCCGGTGCGAGTCCAATGCCCGCACAGGTTGAACACGAGAGCCATTGTGCTCGCTTGCGAGCTGACACTCCCTATGAGTCTTTAACTGTTGGGGAGGAGGCGTAGCAAAAACATTACTATTCCTTACGCTATAGATAGCGCCGTCGCATTAGGATGTGGTTCGCGTTGCCTTAACCGGGACAAGACCGACCAGTGAGTTCTATTCCTGGAGCGTGATGTTATCGGTGGCGATCAATGACCCGGACAGAACAATCGCCACGCTATAATAAGGTGCTTACCCTTGCCCTCATAACGCTTGTGCGCGTTTTCACTACACGCGGAATACTTTCTCAAAGCGGATACTGCATAAAAAAATTAGTATTAGCAAATATGACGCCTTTTAATGTATATATCTCGCGTCATAAAACTAGCTGCCCACGTTGATCTTCATTGACTAGTCAACTCTCTTCTATGTCAACGTCGTTTCTTCCATTGTTTTTTACAATTTCAGCAATACTAGACGCGACCTTAAACTGCTGAAAATTCTGCGCCATTTTTATCAAAAGAGTAAAGCAGACAAAGTTCAAATTCGTCTAAAAGGGCTACACGAACCTGGGTCAGGTCAACGGCCTAGACAACACGGATTTTCCTGAACGCGAAAGCGCAGGCTATTCTTCTGAGTCCAAGTAGTTCCTTGGTGACTGGAAGGTAAAGCGAGCTCGGCGACATCGGCAATATTCAGCAGTGCAGCATAATTCGGTCCACAAAGTTTTGTCGCAAGCTTAAGACAAAAGATGGATGCCAATTGAGATGGTACGATTAAACGGACAAACAATAGTATGCACTATAATAAACATTTCGGTTCAAAAAATTTTGTCACTAACCTAGTGACGAAACATAGGTGCCAAATTGAACGATCTGGTCATGCGGACAACTCAGTAGTCTGCAGTGTCATCTAGGCACGCGAAATTTTGTTACAAGCTTATGACGAAGCATAGGCAGGAATACATGCGTTGATTATATTGCAGCAGTATACATTTTTCGCACTTTGTCAGAGATCCGAACGGGCCACTTCGTAGACGTCATTACCGGTTACAGCCGACCGCAACCGCTAGTTGCTAAGATAGGAATATAATGAAACGTAATGAAATTATTGCATCATGCTGGCTGTCGACGCCAATTTGGTTGGTCTGATTCACGCGTTATCATGTTTGCGTACATTGTGATCATACTTCGTAGTTTTAATGACCTAACAGTTAGTGCCCTTCCAGTAGCTTCTCGCAGAAATATAGCTTCTCAGTATTGACGATGACTAACCGTGCATTCTACAAAATGGACATTACCCCAAGCCACATAAAATGCCACGAAAGGCGTGTATGGCGAAAGGCGTGTTGTGTATGGTCACAGGTTGTTCTCGCGAGATCCCACGAATGCATCATTTTCGCCAACCTATAGGGAATGAAGAACGTGCCAGGATTGTTTCAAGTCCATTTGCAAGGTCTGAAAGTCAAATTAGCGCCATCATCTCGAACGGAAATTGAAGGAGCGCCTCTGAGTTGTCAGGCATGAACGTTCCACCAGGAAAAACGTCAGCTTTTGGCAGAAAGCACTCAATTCGGAAAGACGACCTTCAATGGCTCACCGCCGACTGACTGCTGGCTTTAATTACCTGAGAAAGTTGCGACCTGCGATCTGACGACAGCAGTTTGGGGAATACGGCACCGCTTTCAGGGTGGCTTTCATTAGTGTGAAATTTTAGAGCGTCGGTATCGTCAACAGCGTCGTACAAGGCTCATTTGGTGGAACGGTTTCGTGGCCTGGTACGGCTAATTACACTTTATTGCGATAGCGATGATGTGGACACTCCAAGCAAATTTTCGCCACCGTCATCAGGCTCCGCATACACTTGGGTGTATGTATGGTATATGCTGATCCACGCCGTATATGCAGGTTATAGTGCTACAGTATTCAACCACGAATGTTGTTCAGAACAGGTCTCAAGTTCTCAGTTAAATTATTCCTCAAGATTTTGAAAACGGCAGCTCTAGAAACAAATGTTACGAGATACAACATTTACAGCGCATGTCTTTTATCCTACATCTTCTCAGACTACCAATTTACTAAAATGTAAAACAATATCAGTGCTCAAACCTGAAAGAGACGTCATTTTACTACACCGAGGGTGTTTACGGGCAGCGCGGTGGCGCCGGTACGATGTCGTTAAGGCCCTAATATTGCGCGTAAAATAAAGCTATAATGGGGATAGAAATATTTGGAGCACTTGTGTATTTATTCAGACCTTATGTAGGCGGCTATGTTCAGCAAGAAAATTTTCGCCAAGGTTCCATTTGTTGGACCATTTGCTTTGTAGTTCTTGCCCATCTTGGACAACTTGGCCCTGTGTATTCGAAACGGCACTGATGACGACGCGCTTAAGCCGGGTCCATTATTAAATACTTTTCGGCAGTCTGATAGATTGCCTTCTTCTTGTGGGAATTTTATGGACTTCCTACGCACACACTTGTTGGCCTCGGTTCTATACGCACGTTCATTATAATTCATTAAAATAACTTTATTGATTGCCCTGCGATTTGGTGGGGTCGGCCTGGACCCCGCCTAGGTCTCGGCCAAGGGTTGTTGGCGCTTGGTGGCTTCCTCGGCTCGCTGGACGGCCCAGAGTTGGTGCTGCAAGTGCGAGCTGAGCAACGCAGATTCTCAGCGGGCATGTTTTTTTTTGTGTGTGTGTGTGCGTGTATGTGCGTGCGTATTTTCAGAATCTTTAATCTTTATTGTGAAAATAGAAGAACTGTTATCATAGTGTAGCTATTATCATTGCCAAAAGCTATTCTCAAGTTAGTGGAGCATAACTATTGTCACCACGGAGTGCGGGTGCCGTTACACCGCAAACGCTGATGTTGAAATTCCACTACAGGCGGAATTTCATGACGTACTATTCCGAGGCGTCCGACGCCGAACCCAAGACAGCCGAGCGGTACCGGAGCCGAAATTTTCGCAGCCCTGTGGGCCCTGAAAGTTAGCCACCCTGGAGCGAGGTAACCAAACGCAAACTTGGCAAGCCTCGAGCAGCCCCGTATCCTTCACCGTGAGGCAGGTCTGCGGTCCATACCCGCTTTCCCGCTATCGAGGGTGTAGTAGGAGGACTGGTCGAGGCATACGGCTAGCGTGTACGCAGCGAGGCCAAACAACACGCCGGTATTATGCCGTCCGTTCTAGTTACCGATAGACACGCCCATGTTTAGTCTCCTTGCAAGTGGGCCGTTCTGCAAGGCCATTTCACCATTCCTTTATTCCAGAGTCTTCTCGCTTCTGCGCTCCAGAATCTTAATACAGCTTTTTTTCCCCCTCTTTACGGGCATTGTCCCGCAGCATGTATACGCAACTAGCGATTTAGGTTCGCGACACGATCTGCTCAGAGAACGTAGCGCGAATTCGCTGATGAGCGCGAGTCCTCGGGTTCGAATCCCGGCTTCTGCGGCTCCGTTACGACGGGGTCGCAATGCAAAAGGCGCGTTCACGTGTCGATACTTCGGCAACACACGCATCCTGGCGATCGAAATCATTTCAGAGCAAATCACGAGCAATCAAATGTGATAAAAGCTGCGCCTGCAGTTTTTTTATCGTCTCGTGTGAAACGCCTTCTTTTCCCACTCGTTTTCTTCCCCCTCCGTCCTTGACAGTGTGTGCTTCAAGGTCACCGTTCAGCTTTCTATTTTTATTCATACGATCGTTTGTTTCGTTACCTGATGATATTGGAAACAGCGGCGATTTTCGTCGCCGCCTTTTCCCAAAGTTTGATTGTCAAGTGAACACATGGAAAGGACACGAGAAATTACGAGCATTTTAACGTGCGTACCATCGAGAACCAATGCTGTGGATGCAACAGCACACTCTGTACAATGTGCACATATATGTACAGCAGATTACTGACAAGCAATCGAAGAAAACAATAAGATATACATATAAAAAAAACGGGAATCTAGCAGAAATCTAGACACTTGGACAATGACGCCAGGGACGGTGGGCTAAGGACAGAGCGTACGATTTTGAAAATACACACAAACGAACAACTAAACGAGCAAGCGAACAGTCCAAAGAATTAATTGCATTCCACTGGCCGAAAAGGAGGCGAAAACCCACAGGCATGATTGCTATCGGCGTATCCTTCGATCACTCCGCTCAGCAACTAAAAAAGAATATTAATTGCAGCGAAGACACGATATAAGAGCAAAACCTGTCCACACGCATATATGGCGGCCGTCAATAATATCGCGCATAAAGACACGTCGAGGCTGTGATATCTGGAGCAAAAACGCGCAAGGATTTTCTCTCGCTTTCGTCGCCTTCGAGCTGCGACCAAGAGCATATAGCGAGGCGACATCAAGGATTCCTACGCGTCCACAATGCAGTTAGCGCGTGAGACGGCCGCCGAGACGTGTCCTCGAATTCTCCGACTCCGCCAGACTTTTGTCACGCGTTATGTAGGACGCAGCGTAGAGGGGCCAGTCTCGCGAAGGGTATACGCAGGCGAGAAGGAGAGAGGACGAGGAGGAGAATGGGCAAGGGGGACAGCTAGCAATTATGAGGTGAGCAAAAGAGGACCACCGGGAACAGCCCACTCGGTCTCTGGCAGCGATGACCTCCAAACGGTGAGCAAGTCGAAAGCCAACTTCCCAAGGAAAAACAAACAAAAGATGTAGGACAGCCCTTTTCCACAACCCACACCGGTCCGCTGTGCTTTCCACATTCTTATTTCTTTCGCCCTAGTTCTCCTCCCAATTTATAAACTGGCTAGCCAGATCTGTGCAGTATTGGGCGGGCTACCAATGTAAAGACACATTTAGGCAGACTACACTTGAATACTACTTCGGGTTTCTATAGTTTCGAATTCCCTTTGTCTGTGTTATATCTATAACATTTTTTGCACAGCGACACATTGAAAGTGTCAGGTCGTAAGTCCGGGGAGTAAGTAGGGCTTACGGATGTATAGCTTTATGTGGATTTGAACTCCGTATGTGCATGTGAAGGGCCTACATACCATAGAGTAGTTTCGCGTATATGATTTACAGACACTGATTTACAGTATTGACACGTATGACCGTGACGGTATGTAGATAGCCTTTGCGTATGGTTTTATATGAACTTGCGCTCTTGCACTAAACGCGGATACTCTGCAGAACAGAGATTATGTACATATAAATTACAATGGACAGTAAACAGAAAACACCGATGAGTTTACAGGTGATGTAGATAAGTTATCAAAGTAGAGCCTCTCAAGTTGTATAACCATTCCTAAAAAGAATTCTGAAACCACATCACTCGTCAACCAGTAAGCATCTCTTACGTCAGAACCGTTCGCGATTGGCCGGATGCCATCGTACACCGGCCACACACAGGAGCAATCGATATGACAACCATGTGCTGTAACCAATCAGAAACCACGCATGACGTCACGAGGGCTTTGTGTACTCGTCCTTCATTGGCCTGAGGCAGCTCTACTGTAGCTTCCCTCAGAGGCTGCTGCTCCATTCTTTTTTTTTTTTTTTTGTGAGAACAGCAGGTGAAGTTGGGCGGTCCGTTTGTCGTCTCTGAGGTTTTCGTGAAAGTCCACACCGGAGACAGGGAAGAAATTGGGGCAGTACGAAGTGACGCGTCGGTGACAAACGCAACGTCGCCGCGTGTGGTTAGGGGGCACACACCGATGCACTCAGAGCCGGCCTACGCACACGTGGCCCACTAGACGCGCGCCCCTGCAGCGTACTGCGTCCGACGCCCCCGTTAGGTCCGCCACGCTTCGGCCCCGTCGCCCACCCCTCTCCTGTCCGTTGGCCCGTCCTTCATTAGACAGCCCGGCAAGGCCGTTCGAGGGACGACGCTTGTCTGAGCCCGGAGAGCAGGACCAAAATATGAAGACAAGTGAGAAAGAGGGATGCTTGGTGAGAAGGACAGAAGAAAAAAAAAAGAAACCAGGATGTGCCTCGGGAGTCTGTGTTTCTCCACTGAGCTGGACGACACAGTGGGTCGACGTTGTCCATCTGGTTTGTGGAACGCGAATAGCGAGGACTGACTTCGTCGGTGAGCAGTGAACGGGGACTTGAGCTCGCAGTGTCCGTGGACGTCCCTGAGAAGACTGCAACTATACCCTGGACTTATACTATAGCTTCACTAGATGAGGACTGTGCGGTCGCGTTTGGCTGCTGAGACTCCCTGCGTCCGTGTGCTCCGAGCATCGAGAGGTGACAAGTAAGTGGACATCAGCGTTCCGCCACGAAGGATACTAAAAGAGCCTAGCGAGAATTCTACGCGCCTGTGTGGCTCCTGTTGCGCTAGAAGCCAAGCTACACGTAAGCTTGCTGGAGCGTGAAAGCTCGCGTCCACGCGCCTCACGCATGCGCAGAGGGTGGAGGACAGATCGTACGCGTCGAAGCGCGGCGCGAGCCCAGATATCTTCTCCACAGGGCTCTGACTGCCTCATAAAAATGCGAAACGGTGGCTAGTAAGGCGAAAATAGTGGAGCCAAGTGGGCGAGCATCGTGTAGGTTCAAGCCGACATTACTCGCCAGGCGCGGCAAACGCAATGCGCGTGGGCTCCAGCTCCAGCGGGCCGGCACGGGCGCGTGTAGTTTGGCCTTAAATGTCGTTACACTCTGGAGAATACTGAGCCGCTTTCCACTCATATTCTGTCCTGTAGAGCGACGACATTTCTGCAGGGCGGCGACGACTGGTCGTGACTACGTGTCCGTTCACTCGCAAAGCGGTTTCAAAACTTTTGACAAAAAGACTATACGTAAAAGTTTACAGTGAACTACGCCTGCGAGCCAAGCAACTGCAACCCTCGTTTCCAGGCAATACGCTTCTTTTTTTTTGTCGTTTTGGTCAGTTTACGTTTTGGAGTAGCTGCCTTAATCGCTGCCATCATAGCCCACATGGGGAAGAAAGATGGAGATTATAATAAGGGCAGGGAGGGGGGGGGGGGGGGTGAAGGAATGTCTGCAGGATTAAATTAATTCTGTTTCTCCCAGTTCGACGGTTCTCCACGTGGAGTCTGCAACTGCAACGTCGTGGCCTTGACTGTCTCGAAATTTGCACAGCACTATTACGCCGGCTATAATTGCTCTGCTGAATTCCGAGGGCACAGATGCGCATGAGAGTGGTTGCGCAACTTGCCTCGTCACCGTCACCGCCAGGTATGAAGGCCTACAGGTCAGATCGTCTCGCAGAGAAAAGACACCAACGAAAGAAACCAGAAAAGCAAAACCTGATCTTCCCGAATCGTCGATGAGCGCGAACGTGCGCGGACTGCGCTAATCACGTGAATCACACGCCGCCGGATTACCTCGAAAAGCGTGGTATACCAGTGCAGACAACGCCGGGCAGGATACCAACGAATCATGGTGATTGCACATTGCTTCCTTTACGGAGACGCGCTCGTTCGGCGGCCGTAAGCGTTCTTCTGCCTAGTTCGAGGCTGCAGGTTCGATCCCATGACGTGGCCATCTCATTCGGTTGAGATCGAAATACGCTGCAACCACTTGAGAACTTTGATTTGCATGCGTTCGTGTCAAAAGCACTGGGCGATCAAGGGTAATGTGTACTCCGCCCACTGCTTTCGTTCATTCCTTGCAAAAAGAATGCGTTATAGGGTGTTTGCATTTTATCAGTTTCTCTATTGGAAGGCAGCTAAAAAGTGGACATAAGGGCGACACATATTCTATGGAGATCTAAAGGACAGCACAGGTGTTGCTTGGCCGCTAGTGACTACGATCCCACTGTGCGCGCAAAACATAACTGCGCAAGTTTCATAGGAGTCGCTTTAAAAAAAATGTACATTTCAGTTTGGTACAGGCTTTTGTCATAAGCAGAATAGTGTACGCTACCTCATTCCTGGAACTAAAGAGTGATGAACGTTGCAAAATTAACCTCATTATCAGGAGAGCATACAAAGAGGCTCTACAACTCCCAATTACGACTGCAAACGAAAAGTTTGAGGCTCTAGGAGTAAACAATACTATTGACGAGCTCGTGGAAGCCCAAAGAGTGCATACATGCATGCATGCATACATGCATGCTTGCATACATACATACATACATGCTTACATACATACATACATACATACATACATACATACATACATACATACATACATACATACATACATACATACATACATACATACATACATACATACTTAAAGCAGCTAATCTCGCTATACAAAGGAGGCAGTCCGAAAAACATGTTCTCTCGAAGGAAGTTGTTATCCCTTCTGTAGCTCCTTTTCGAGAGTTCCCGTATACCCCAAATATAGTTCGTCCCTCCCGATTGGGCGCATTGAAATCTCACTCCACCGTTGAGGAGAAAAACTCCTCAAAACGGAGATAAATATGGGATTAACATTGCCGGGGAGGTTAGATGTTGCAAGCCACCTCCTTTGGCTAACGAAGACGACGATCACCGGGACGTTCTGCATGTTCCGCCATCTTGGCCCATCTCGGTAAATAGTCTCTGTTTATAAATCATGCTTCGCTCTCATCTATTTGACGCCCCGTCACAGTATGGTTCTTACCGTAGCGCAAGAAGACAAGGACAGAAACACGAAGGAACTCGAGGGTTGCACTGTGCGCTTGTTGATAATGCATTTTGAAGGAGTTTACGGTAGCGCGATTAAAAGACGGAACAAAAGAAGACACACAGGGACACACACAGCGCTGACTACTTCCAACAATGTTTATTATCGAAAACCAGGTCGTACTTATACACTCAGCCAACATGAGTCACAGCCACGAGAACAGATAAACATTCAGAGCAAAACATTTTTTTTATAATTGACATGTTAAGCCGTTGCCAAAAATCTCAGTTCTTTTTCAGAGAGAGTCAATGACGGTTTGCTGATACAGGAATCCCATATAGGGCATCAGTTCCATTAAAAAATATTGAAGTGAGCGATGATGTTTAATCAAGTGATGATGATGATGAGCTGGGCGATCTTTTCAGCTCGACGTTTGCTTCGTCTTCCTTGTCTTCCGGGGCTACCAACGGTCGATACAAACGCGGCTACACATCGATCGAGTGTTTTAAAATACTACTGCCCTAAACAGATTTTATTTCCGTTCGGTATGCTTCCTGTCTTTACGACAGCAATAATGCATCTATATTTTATCACTCTCCACCTTATATTCATACGCAGTGCTTTTGTCACCTTCAAATATAGAGCCCAAGGCAGGATCTTTTTTTTAAAGCCTGAGGCAAGATAACTGCGCCCTCACTCACTTCGAAACGGATACGCTGCCACATGCTAAAGAAAGAAACCATGATCAGTTATTCCTGCGCTATTGCTACGCGCTGCGCATCAATAGCCGTCCTCGGCGAATCTTCAACTACGACATCGTCTTCTCGTACGAGCACGAGGATTCCACCCGGTAGCATCAGGCGGCGCCAACTTTCGCACAGAAAGGTCCCCTACGTGGTCGGACTGGCTGATGAAGTAGCATGCCGCACGGTCAACCTTGCAAGAAGCCTCGAAAGGATTCTTTCGGAGCCGAAGACGACAAAGAGAGACACAGAGATGAAAGATTGAACAAAAGACAACCGAGAAACGCCAAGAGTCTGGAGAAGCAGGCCTGTAGATGAGGAAGGGCAAGAAGGTCCGTCGCGTAGTATAGAGGCAGGCCGAGGTGGCCGCAGTCAGCCGTCGATGCACACACACACACACACACACACACACACACACACACACACACACACACACACACACACACACACACACACACACACACACACACACACACACACACACACACACACACACACACACACACGTCAGCACGAGCACGGAGCTCTGGGAGCAGCAGGATGTGCACGAATGCGAGGAGGAGGAAAGCGCGCCGCCAACGTGCACGAACCGTGGACAGGGACGGGAGGGGAGACGGCGATTCCGGTTTGTGGCGCCGCCGCCGCCGTGCCGCATCAGAGCGTTCGGCGGCTTCTTTTCTTTCCGCATCACGCGTTGGAAAACGAGAGGGAAAGAGATGGGAGGAGAGACGAAAGAAAGGCGAGGTGTACGGAAGAAGAGGAGAGAAAAAAAAAAAAAACGAACGAAGGAGGCGAAAGAATTCGCCTATCCCGCATCGTGCGCTGCAGCACGGAAGAAGAAGGAGACAGGAGAAGAAGAATGGCGGAGAAGAAAAAGAAAGAAAGGAGCAGAGTAAGAAGATGCAGAAAGAAAGAAGCGTGGCAGTTCTCCCACGGCAGGCATGACGGCGCAGGCTCCGACCGTCATGGCATCGGCGAGCGGGCAAGGGGTGAAAGACTTGCTCTGTGCGGCCAAGGAACCTTCTTCACTTTCATCTATTTATTTTTTCTTCTGTTTGTTGTTGGTCCTACGCCCTTGAGAGGTCTAGCAAGGGTCGGTCTTCGGACACGCACCGTATCAGTATACCGCATGCCTTGTAAAGAATTCAAAATCGTATCAAATCGTGTTTTTATTTAATTTCCCAGTGCAATCAAACCGCTACGACAGAGGCCGTAAACGAGGAAACCTCCCAATTAATTTCGACCGGCCTGGGGTTCTTTACTAAGGCGCGCGTTTAGTCCAAGTATGCGAGCGTTCTTGCAATCCGCTCCCCGATGGAAACGCCGCCTTTGCAACGGCAGTCAGGAGTCAAACCAGGCGACATCGGGCTCAGCAGCGTGGCGCCGTAGGCATCGAGCAACTGCGGCGGGTCCTTGTACGCAACAGCATTGTCCGTACGCTTAGCAGAGAGTTTGGACGGGCAGTGCGAGAGAACGAATGAGAACCTCAGGGTCGCCGCTGTTCGTCTTGCCGTTGTTTGTGCAAATCTACGGTCTACATGCTAGTTTTCGTTCAAGACGAAGACCAATCAAAAGCCCGACTACGGCTAGTGATAGCCACTGGTCTACCCACCGCGGCAGACCAGTTGGCTGTGGCGTGACAAAGCGGAAACGTTTATGCAGAAAAAAAAAGAAAAAGTAGTAGTTCTCGCCTCAGTTATGCGAAACATACTGGAAAGCATATATTTTCGCAGTGTTTATCACAACCGCTAAAATTTTCAATAAATAAGTATGTATACTGGAAAGGTCAGTAGCAGCGGCGCCCCACACGTCTCGCTAGATGATCAGCAGATGCGCCCAAACACCCTTTTCGAGAAAAAGACTTCATTTCAGCGACAACGCTATTCAGAACCGTCTTTATATGTGCAGTAGGCGCTCGTCGGTGGTCAACTCCAGAGAACCTTCATACACAGGCTCGTTCAAGCGCGGAGTGCATAGGCGTGCGTATCACGGGAGTATGATGCTGCGTTGTGAAGCAGATAAAGAGCAGTTTAATAGACTGTTGACAGATTATATCAAAGTAACAGAGGTCAACAATTTGCTCATAAAGTTTCACGTGGCAATACACGTGAAAACAGAGTGTCCTTAAGAGCTACACATAGAAATAAATATACAAAGTCCATAGTGCACTACGTAGCCTACAACGGGAAGATTATTTGGACATCAAAAAACATAAACGTACAAAAGCAGAAGAACGGAGATCGGTTTTTCGTCCAATCAAAGAAAAAATTCACCAACGATTACGATACTCCCTAATGCGAAATTTGAGTGCAGCTCTATGCGTGCTTACATTTCGAGACATATTGGCTGGCCCGGACAATCTGTCTCATGCGGCACGATGCAAACGGAGCGAAGTGTGGCGCGACTGCCTCGCCAATTGGAAGATCGCGAGAAGCGGCGCGTGGGTGCCGCGTGGGCGCGATTCACAGCAGCCGCCGCAGACAGACCTCCGCTCATGCAGCGCTTTGTTTGCGCTACTCTGGCGCCATCTCGTAGCCATCGTCGCCGCAGACAAAGCACGGCTCATGCAGCGCTTTGTTTGCGCTACTCTGGCGCCATCTCGTAGCCATCATCGCCGCAGAGGCAGACCTGCGCGGTACTACGCTTTTCTTCTCGCGCTTTTTCCATACCCGCTTCTCCTGCTTTCCGCCTCATGGTTTCGCTGCACCCTCTTCCTCCACTTTCCTTCTAGCGCTTTCCTTGCTGTTGGCCGCTTACATTTTCCTTTCATTTCCCGCTGTGCTCCGCGTTCGCTCTTTCATCCTTCGCTGTGCTCGTTCACTCGGTAACGCTGACGCCGACGCTCACCGCAGTAACGGGCGCCTAAGAGCTGTGCTCTAAAATTACGACAAAACTCACAGGATGAGTGTCGATGGTAATGTAATTAGCATTCAAGCATTTTGAAGAGACACAGTACTTCTCAAATTTCTTTATACCTGTAGTTGACATCCTAAAACTCCCATTCTTTTGGTTATATATCCCATAATCCGTTATCCTGCAATGTTGCTACGGCACTCACTTGCCATAGTAACGCTTGAGCATGGCGGCATGACGAAGACTGTACGACGCTGACGCACTAACGACTATGGAATGATAAAGAAGTGTCGTCGATGGGAATCACAAAGGCGAATGAGGGCAACGGCACGATGACAATGAGATGACCATTCCTAAATGATGACGTCCGTATGAACGATAACAGCGCGACGGCGCCGACACAATTCGATGACGACGAGTGTACGGTGACGATGGCGCGACAACGACGGTACGACGACAACCGGAATGACGACGACGAAGCTGGAGTGACGATGACGGCACGACGATGACGTCATCGTGACGACGGTATAACAACGGATGCGTGGTTGCGACTGTCTGAAGAAAACGCCATGACGACGACTGCATGACAACGACGGCATAATCACGATGGAATGACAACAGCGTAGTTACTATAGCATACCGAAGGAGCATTGACGTCGATGGAACAACGAAGGCAGTATGACGACGATGTCATGGCGACAATGTGATGAGGCTACTGAATTGATGGCAATGGTAAAATAATGACGCCACGACGACAACGATATGACGCTGAGTGTGTGACAAAGACCGCACGAATAGAGTCAGATGACGAAGTTAGAATGAGGACGATAGAACCATCGCGACGGCATCGGCATTGTATGACGACGATGGCATGACAGCGGTACGATGTCAACCGGATGACGACAAGTGTACGATGACAATCGCGCAACGGCCACTGCATCACGAAGCCCAATTCTGCAATAAACCCCATTTCGCAAAAATCTGGCGGCGGCGTAACCAAAACGTGGTACCAAAAATGGCCGACAGCGCAAAGAGTAAAAAAAAAAAAAAAAAAAAAAACACGTCATGAAATTCTCGGATTCACGTCATATTCTTCAATGTCTTACACAACCCGGCATCGTGTCTCTTTTTGAATGCAAAAGCTCACGCAACACTTGGTGGCGTGCGGGTCACCGTCGTCATCATCTTCTATCACGCGCCAACGATCGATCCTTCACTACGAAATGGCACCGCTGCGCTCCGCGTATCCATTTCTTGGCCAATTCCCCCCCAAGTGGGAAGGAGCCACATACGTGGCAGGAAACAAGTACAACACTCTCGACGCGAAATCATGAGTCCGTAAAGTGAGGTGTACCACCGCCGTCTTGTAACAAAACGAACGCCGTGCAAGTTTACAACGTGCACGACGGCGTGCTGATGGATACCTAAGCGAAAACACTTCACCAAATCGACTACAATGCTTTCGCATTTCCACACGTAAGCATTCTCAAAAACCTCTGCCGAACTTTTTTTCTTGTGTTTCTAAAGATTTCTTTCTCGTACTTAATGAGAAAAAAAGAAACGATCGCTGCACCAAGGGTTGTCGTTTCTTACTGTTCCTTGTTTTCTCACTTTCTGGTGTCCGTATTTGGTTTTCTTGGTCCTATATACAGAAATGGTGCCCCTCGCTTGCAGCAAGAACGAGCGATTGTTCGCAATCTCATCTAAATTCTTCAGGAGCAAATTGCAACAGCGGTGTGTCGCTGAATGTTTCGTTGGCTGGATAATACGATCACGCGGGAAGGGGCTGTGTAGCGCACGAATAAAACCCCAGCGCGAGACCGTCGTTGGTCGCAACGATAAGGCCGCCTCGACGCCGGTAACCTGGTCTTCAGAGAGGCTGCCAACTGTGCAAGCAGAACTGCAATTACACAGAGTAAAACAATGAGGTACCGCTCATTTCAAAAATTATGTAAAAGACTACTGGGCGGTATTTCAAAACAAGACGATGACATTTTGAGTCACAATGACAGCACAATTACACCACGATGGCGCTGCGACAACGCATACATTAGGGAGCCTACTTTCTAGCGCTGTTTTAGGGTGGTGACAGCCTTTGTAAGGGCACTTGCCACCGCCAGCTAAATTAGCAGGTTAAACTTTCCGACAAGCTATACAAGATAGGGGGAGACAAAATGGCGAAGCACCAGCTGACAGACCACATTTCCCGCAACCCTTGGTGACTCGAAACTAATTATTTTTTTTTGATAAAGTAGGGCCTCAGCAGCCAGAGACATATAGCGGGTCTGAGCGCAGTACACGGTACGTCAACGTTTTTCTTAAACAGGCTAGTGAGCACAGTCTCCATTACAGCACACTTCGAAAAACACCCTTTGTATATTACGTACAAGTGGAAGGCAATGACAATGCTTAATGCAGTTCACATTCTTGGCGTGACATAATGCTGCCACGAGCACGCCATCGTGCCTTGTAACATGTTGCTGTATACGTGTCGCACGACATTCAATAGAAAACAAGAGGTATGACGTTTTAAAGTACAAGTCAAAGGCATTTAGTATATTAAAGATGTACGCAGGTTTCCTGTGCGCATTGCTATAAAACTAAATTAAAGAAATTTAATAGATCACGTGCCAACATTGGTACATCAGAGCGTGACGATAAGAAGCATTTAAAACCCCTTAAACTTCGTAAAGTAGTGACACTCTCCTTCTCCGCCTTCACTCCTCCTCGTTTCTCCTCTCTTTCGCGCTCCCTCCTCGACCGTGGCGCCGCCTACACTGCTCGAGCGTAGCAACGGCGCCAACATGCGCTCCTCGCCGCTCCGTAGACGCTTCTCGAGCAAAAATGGCGCTGATGCACGGCGCGAGGGCCCACGTGATGCTATTAGGCCAATAGCGACGCGGCGTCGGCCTCGGCCAGAGCGCGCGAGGAGGAGGCGGCATTCTTCAAAGCGTGGCACTACTTTACGAAGTTTAAAGGGCTTTAAGCAGCATGAATGCGCCGCGACTTCTAGCGAGATCGGGGACCAAAATGGTTGTTCACCAAATTCGGCGGTGTCACCACCCTAAACCAGCGCTTGCGTGTAATGTACCTAACACACATAGCACGCCCTTGTCTGGGTTTAGAAAAAAATTGTTTCAGCAAGAGTCGATACGAAGACTGAGTCGCAATCCCGGCATAATTGTGTGCTTAGAAAAAATGGAAACGATTCCACTCAGTGAAGACCGAATGGCAGCGAAAGTTGACTTCAGTCAAAGAACTCAAACGAAAACCAAAGTGCTTTCGCTACCATTCCATATTCACAGAGTGGAATGGCTGTCAATTTTAAGAGCTGTTAAATCGACAGAAAAAGGCAGCACATTAAGCACTTTTTTTGCGTGATATAAATCTGCTTTACTGAGAGCTGAATATATCGCGCCGTAGCTGCGTAGCCATGCGCGCCGACGCGAGCCAGCCCAAGCGCGCGACAACAGAGAGGAGCTGTTCACCGAGATCGAGCCGCGTTTCGACGCGTACGAGCCGTGCCGCGCTATCTGCGCATGCGCGGGCGCGCGTACGCGAGCTTGCGCGCGTTCGCAAGGTTACGTGTGGTCTGGGCTTAACCGGACGCGTCCAACGGGCTCCGACTTGCCCGGCGTCGAGCGACGGTCACCCGCGCGCCAAGAACGTCCGACTATAAACGCGCCTTTGTAATGGCCCATTCATGCGGCGGGCGTCGGCGTAAAGCTGGAACCACATAGCGCGTTTGTCGTGAGTGAAAATTGGCAGTGGCTTAGCTCGGCTATGCCAGGATATACGTAGCGAAAGCTAAGGCATAGCATAGGTAGCCTTGGTTAAACTTTATTGCAAGTCCAGGTTAGTCTGGTCGTCTAGCTATGTTGCAGCGTTTAGCCAGTCGTTCGGCGCGCTGTTCTTCTGTTTCCTGGGCGATTCGTTTCCTCTTCATCTCGTTGCGATGTCGATTCCAGGCCTCCTCCTGCTCATCAGAATTTTCGCCGTCCATACTGCCGCCTCAACTGCGGTTGCGGCGCTCGCGGGCTCTCCTTTTCAATCCTCCGACATGTTACCAGGCATGCGACGCAGCTGGCGAAGCGAGCGGAGGCGAGCGCAACGACGAGGAACGCGGTGTGACGTCATACCAGACGGCGGCGGCGGAGAGGCGCGGCGCTGCGCAGCGGTGGGACACCTGTGGCTCGGTGCTACTATTGGCGCATGCGCAGTAGTGACTAGGGAGCGAGAGAGAGAGAAATATCCGCGGCGAGGCGCGCGTTGTGACGTCATGCGCCTTCCCGGAGCACCGCCATGGCGAAATCGCGAGTTCGCGGCCTGTAAAGCTTTCGCTTTAAAAGTTTATTTCAACAAAAGACGATACGAACATTGAGTCACAATGACGGGACAATTCCGTCAGGACAATGACATCCAGCCACATTTTAAAAGACGAGTCCACACTCACTAACATAAAACCACATAGACCTACGGCAACGCACAATTACACATGAACTAATCGTCCCATTACACAATATGACGTTCAATATATACAATGTACAATTGTTATCTACAATGTAAAGAGTTGATGTAGCGATGATATGAGATGTGTGTATACAAAGCGCTTAGAAAAAGTTTATTTCAACAAGAGACGATACGAGAACTGAGTCACAATCAAGGGACAATCCCACCAAGACAATAACATATACAAAGTACGAAGCACTGTTTAGATGGCAACGTGAAAGAATTGTCCGAGTACGCACTTACTGGGACATAGAGAACTTACCTATTGTTACCCCATCCTTAATCAGGACGTCATGCATACGGCCTTACGCTATCTCTCAAAACCATCATTCAATACCAAGCATATATCCTCGCGTTTAACAATCCATTTCTTCAATAGTAATCAATATCGCAACGAGTTAAGGTACACGAATATTGCTTTGTTCCCTAACGTAAGGGTTCTAACCAGTCGTGTTCCTTGGTTAATTATAACACGCGCAACGGCATATGTTGTGTACACGAAAGAGTCCGCGTTGCTACAGCATGATGATGAGGTACCGAGGCGAAAGACCACGCGAAAGGCCAGAACGAACCGCCTTGAGTCGGGTGTGCATCATCCCTCTACGATGGAGTAGGGAGCCTACACGCAAAAACAGTGCTTGCATGTAGGCGCCATCCGATTGCGTGGTGGCTAGCGCCACCACCATTCTAGAACAGGGTTGAGTGGGACGAGCTAAAGCCCCTTAGCCCCATGGAAATGCAGCTTTTGCGGAACCCTTGTACACAACGTCAGAAATTGATGTAAAATATAAATATCAAATTTGTCCGCTTTCAATGATCTAGTGGATGCGGTTTACAGAACAGCGATATCTGTTCTTGATGCAGAGCTATTAATTTATAACGTTCTTGCGCATGAACGTTATAAATTGAACTAATATCTAACTGAACTAATAGCTAATTAAGGGCCTGAATTTTGTTAAAGACATTTTCAAAAATTCGAAAGTTTGAAAAGAAAACTAGAAGCGCTTCTATTTTTCTTTTCAAACTTTCGAATTTTTGAAAATGTCTTTAACAAAATTCAGGCCCTAAATCGAAAATACGCTTCCAACAGTCACTATAATTTAACTTTTTCTCTCAAATGCAAGAAATTTGATGAAAATCGGTCCAGGGGTTGTCTCATAAAAACGTTCTTGCGTTTTACGTGTATTTGAATAGGCCGCGTCAATGTTGGGCCTGAGCTAACGTTTCCTCTTAACTATTCCACGTCGTAATATTTGGCCCATAAGCCGTGTTCAGCATTTTTTTTTTCCACGTAATGCTTAATCTTTTGTAGTGCGCAGTTCCTGCGGCGAGCGTAGGCATCGCCCCTCGTAACCGAGCGAACAAGCCGCGAAGGAGGACAGCGGACGGGGAGCACAGCGGCAGATGAAAGACGGTGATAGCGAAAAGAGCGCAAGGAGGAAAGCGGCGGAGGAGGGTAAGGCGAAAGCGTGAGAGGAAAAGCTTATTGCCAAGGCAATATACAGGTTTTCCGGCGACGATGGCTGCGATATGGCACCAGAGCCGCGCGCGTCGTCTGTGTGGAAACAAAGCGCTGCGTGAGTGGCGGACTGTCTGCGGCGGCTGCTGTGAATCTTGCCCACGAGGGACCCACGTCACGGCGGCCGCATTTCGATGGGGGCGAAATGCGAAAACACCCATGTGCTTAGATTTAGGTGCACGTTAAAGACCTCACGTGGTCGAAATTTCCGGAGTCCTCCACTACGGCGTGCCTCCTAATCAGAAAGTGGTTTTGGCACGTAAAACCCCATAATTTAATTTAATTTTAGGGACCCATCACAATCATTGGTGAACTTTTTTTGTCTGTTTGTTTAAAAGGCTCCGGTGCGCTAGCTTACATAGTGGTTATGTACTTACACTTAGGGTGCACGTTACAGAATCCCAGGTGGTGAAAATTAAAACGGGTGCCTTATCATCATATCGTGGTTTCACCCCGTAAAACCCCAGAATTTGTTTAACAAAAATTCAAGGTTCCGGCTTCTTTGGGGGGTGTAAACAAAATTAAGTTATTCTCGAGTCTGATTTCCCAGAAACACAAGGTATGTTTATCTAATACCTCAAACCTGCATTTAATGTCGTTGCCAACTGCACGTTCAAACTGAGACCCTTGTGTATTATAAACGGCTGATTTCAGTTATCCGGTCCGCTATCAGAAGGACAATAATGAAGCAATTAAAGGAACGGCAGGCCTCACATACGCTTAGAGACATACGCAGATGTGCTTTGTTCGTTGAAGCAGATAAGTGTGCTGCCACGTGAACCATTCAATTTTAATGGGATGCAAACAATGTGAGACTCTCCAAAAAATTGCTTGCCTGAATCGAGTTAGCAGGTTTACAGGCTGCCGTAAAACAGGGCGTTTATGTTGAATGACAGCTACGAAATTGTTAAGCAGAAGTCATCAACCCCTGTGTGTTAATTCGCTCAGAAATTGGTGTGCCTCTGCGCAATTAACAGCCGGGATTCTCCAGCAGCAGCATAATTCGGAACAGTCCGCATTTGGATCGGTCACTCGCCCTCAAGACTTGAAATTGCTGTTATGCGTTACATTCGAACAGAAACGACTATTCTATAATCTTTAATAGTGAATTCTGGAATCTAATGCAATTCGAATAGCAAGTACCATTCGATTAGACATGTTTCTACTTCATTTCACCTGCTGACATGTTGAAGGGGATCGCCAGACCAGCCGTGGAGATTACATTGGTCCTTCCAAGTCTCCCTGATTTAGTCTGAGTACATAAGTAATATTGCTTAAATGATATTGCGCGACATAAAAACGACACGGACGTGAGAGAAGACGACACACCAAGCGCAAACTTTCAACTAAGTTGATTGTGCCACTGCGTCATTTTATACATGGCAGGCAACGTAGATCGCGCATTCGCTTACAAGGAAATGAAGTGCGAATTCATGTAACATGGTTACGTGTCATGTGATGCCGCATCCAAGTAACTTAATTCTTTTTCTGTGAGAGCCAGAGACGGGAAGCTAACACACGTATCACCCAATTTCGCGATCATCTGCGCTTCAGATATCTCACGGATGAGCTGCGTACTGCCACGGGAAACAATCGTGCATTGATCCTCAAGAGGCTTGCACCCATGCTCGCGACAGTGGGTCATATCTTTCGTCTAATACCGTTGTTCATATTAGCGTGCAATAATTACCGCGATTCCTTCTCTCCGAAAGCTCATTGGTCCACCTGGGGCTGGTTCCATCTAAAGGATGCTTTGAATTGTAGTACACTGTGGTTCCACCCGTGATAAGGTCTCCAGCCACAAGCTGTCGGTCGAAGCTGCCGTGCGCGCTCCCATGGGTGGGCCTTCTCTCTGGCGAATTAATTGTTGGGGGCACAGAGTTAACGCAGCTGTATGCAATTAGGTTAACTATAAATTATAAAACTAAATTATAACGTCGGTGTGGATCAGACAGCGAACTGGATAGCCGATGCTATAGTTGACATTAGGGAAAGAAATTGACTCGCCATGCCGGCCCTGCGAAAGTGGAGGTCCAGCGAAGCTATTGGAAACCACCACTACAGCTGCTGAGTGGGGTATGCAAAGCTTTATTGCTTTAGAGTAATGGCAGTAATGGGAGTAATGGTGATTTAGACAGCGCGCTGCCGCCTATAGCGGTGCTGCAACAACACTGAAATCAGTTGCTAGGCTGGTTCTTTTATTCACGAAAGGATAGGGACCTCGCTACCCACTTCTCAAGCTGCCGTCGCCGAGGCAGCTTGCGCAGACCAGCCGGGAAACGGGAAATGTATGCGGGGAGCACTACGTGCTTCGCCTTGTTATGAGGAGCACCTTATCATCAATTATTTAATTCGGATGCTTGTTTTGTGCTTGTTCTTTATTGAAACGCAAGCTGTTTTGTATGTTGTATGCGTTATTCCAAAGAATGTGTGCATTATTCGCCTCATTTGGCTGGGTGCTTGAAGCCTCTACATTACGGGGGTACGACGCACTGCTCCTGACCTGCACTGCCGACGGGATCGGCCCACATTTTTCTTAACAGACGTGCGCACAAAATATGCCTCCCACCGAGAGGCTAACAGCGCCGTAAAAATTGCAGCTCGGCAGGCCATGTAATGCGTAGGCTAGGTAATTGGTGGACTATTAGAGTCAAAGAATGGGTGCCAAGGGTAGGGAGGTGCGGTTGAGGAGGGCAGAAAATTAGGTGGGGTGATGAAATTAGTAAATTTGCAGGCGCAAGACAGGGGCAATTGGGGATCGCAAGGAGTTCTGCAGTGGACATAAAAATTAACTGCTGCTGCTCATTATTATGATTACGATGATGATAATGATCATGATGATGATGATTGAGTTGCACGCTTTGAGTATTAGCTCGTTCCCTTCCACGTGACCCAGCCGGTGCTCTCCTAAATAAATTGTCCTCCGAGGCAGGTGACACTTGGAATACGAGCCCTCTGGAGTTAGCAGCGATAGAGCCCCGCAACAACACGAACCCCGAGCACCACCGCGGCTTGGTCGTTTCCGTCGCCAGCCCGGAGGGACGTCCGCCTGAAGTGACCGAGCATGCGTCCCCCGGGCTCGTTCTTGAAAAGCGGTGAGCTTCGCGTCGTTTTATACGAAATCCCGAATACTTGCGCGTTCCTACTTTGTTACATGCCGCTGATCTTGCCTACTTTGAGGCGCGCCTCACAGATAGAAAGCGGCGCAAGGTCTACGATTGAATCCGCACACCGCGTTTCCGGTTCCCAGCCTCCTCCGAAAGAGCGATCGATACGCAAATAGCAGCAAAGGTGCAATGACCTCTCTACGTACGCTTTTCGCTGGATGCGGCAGATTTCACGGCACCATCGTGAAGAAAAGTATGGCGGTGCCGTATTCGTTCGCTACTACAAACACGTTTATTCAGGTCGAGAGTTAAGACTGCTACAGTTAGTTCACTTAATGTATCTGATAATCTTTATATTATGTAGATATCGCGAATATGTCCATGTATGCCCTTTCATTTACCGAGAACTTTAGTCATCCCCTTCTCGTCCTCGCACCACGCAGTTAATAAGCCTGATTTAATTATTTCACTATAATACTGTTCTCTTCGATTGTTTACCCGGCTTCCTAATATCCAACCAACAAAAAGCGCGCGTGAAAGAATGCGATCAAATTTTCTTGCGTAACTAAACGTTGCCGACTGGTGGCTTCTGCGACAAAACTACGTGCTACTTTTAGAAAACAGTGTTGAAGACAGTAGTTAAACGGGCTAAAATTACAGTGACTAACGGCCGACAAGAGTTACGGGCGCACCAAAGCAAATAAAGCCGTTCAAAAATGTGCTGCACAAGCTCTCTACAACAAAAAACAGGGCGGGCGTCCGCGCGACGAACGTGCCGGCGCTCGCTAGCAGACGACGCACAACACAATGACAGCAAAATTGATAATGTCGTGTTGTATAATCCATGCCTCGTATACATACATATGTTTGGCGAAATGATATAAATGTAAATGTGCACTTGAAATAGAGGGCTACTTTAAAGAGCGCAGATACGCAATCTGTCTCGGCCTCCACAGAGACCGATTGCCGCGGTGCACGTCTCCGCCCGAATCCAGTTCCCTCGCAGCGCCCTCGCAAAATGTCTTTTTTTTTTTCCCACACGCGGCGCCTCAGCGGGAGGGCACTGTCCGGGCCACTCAACCTCATTCGAGTACACTCCAGTTTGCACCCGTTGGGACGTATCTTGTCCCCAAACAACATAGCTTTAGTTTAGGGGACGCAAGTGGCTTGCGTAAACAAGAACTAGGGGCCACGGTACTACGCATGCGCAGACTGCTACGTGCGTGTCTGCGCATGCGCAGTACCGCCGCCCGTAGCTCTTGCGTACGCAAGCCGCTTGCGTCCCCTAAACTAAAGCTCTCTAATAACCTTCTTATCTCGCGTGCGTTTCCTGGTACCGGAGAAGCGTGCGCAAGGAGTTGCCCAGCAGACGGAGAGAAGCAAGCTCGGGCTTGATAGGTTGCGTAGCAAGGTGGGCGCGACCTTTAGGAACAACGCATGCGTATTTTCGCGTCGGGTTTACGCGTCACGATGATGGCAGAACGCGTTCAAAGTAAGCTGTCGCTTAACAAACGCAGTTACGTGTCCGGTGGTGAGATATGAAATGTTGTTTCGCAATGGAGCAGTTCGATTCCCCATCCATTAGGCTCCGGACGTTTTCTCTTTTCTTGATTCGGGGTTGCTAAATTCGATAGATTTAATTGAAATCGGTTCAGCGGTTGTCTGAAGAGAACATTTCGGCGACCCACACGTATTTGAACAAAAAAAGTCAGGGTTGGTACCAAGTTACAGCGCCCTCTTGGGGAGCCTTCGTGCACCATGATCAGATACTGAACTTCAAACCATAATGATAACAGTACCGTAACGAATAGCAAGAAAAGGATCCGCGCGCCCATCTAACTCAAAGCACACGCGGCTTCCGTCAACACGAACTGGGTCACTAATAGCGCGCTTTTCGTAATTAACCAACGGATGATTTCCCTGCTTCCCGGTATTTCCAAGGGTATCACCGAAAGGCCTGGCAGTCGCTCTACAGCAAGAACTGTAGACAACTGCATATGGCCGTCACGCATGGTAGTTTGCTGCCGCGTACCTCAGTACAGTTAGCTGGACCTTTATTTCTTATGAGCGATAGCCATGAGACAGAGTAGACAGTGCCACGCCCTATTTTTCCCTAAGAGCTTCACTATCAGCAGGCTTGATTGGCCCGATGATATGCAAGGACACTGCGTGTGTAAGGGAGAAGCCTCGAATTATACGCGTAGACAGAAATTAATCTTGGCGTTTAATCTCGACTGTCTTCCCGGTCGCCAAAGACCTCCTCGCACGGACAGAAGAGGAAGTAACTCCACCTTAACGCGCGATAAGTGGAACGGGATAACCGGTATTTCAGCGAAGCCACCGTAGCTATGGGTTATCTGCACGAGTCGAAGCTGCTCGCATTCTGCAGATAGGCGCTCTCAAAGGTGCGGCCGCGGCCTGTCGAATGAGGCACACACACACACACACACAAAAACAGTGATAAGCGGTTCGAGCTCCGTGTTCCAGATTTGTTACGGGCGCGCCAGCCGGTCGCTCTACTTCGCTGCAGACGTCCATTTGAAACCGGAGGCACTGAATTTGGCGCCGTCCCAGAGCCGTGCGCCGAAGTGCATACGGCCTAATCGCGATCGCGCTAGGTTTAAACACGTAGCGAGGAACCAGTACCGGAAGCAAGGCACACGATGGTTGCGGCGTTTGGTCAACGAGAAAAGCGCACTGCGTTTCAAGCGGTCATCGAGAGCTCATCGAGCGATCATCGAGATAGATGCCAGAACTTAAGTTATAAGCAGTGAGCGTTGGGCACAGGGAGCAAAAAGGGAAGAGAGAGAAAAGGGTTGATGAGGAGGATAAAAACGGTCGCTTGAATGAACGTTGCAGCTTTCGAGATATCGCAAGGGGCACACTGAAAACAAGAACGAATTACGGAAAACAAGCGTTCATTTTTGAGTCTGCAATAATTCTCAACAAAATGGGAAAACAAATGCTGAAATTAATTGAATTTGATTGCTGAAAATGTGCATTTAAAAAACAAGATAAGCGTCAACACAAGTTCATACTACAATAGTAGCGAAATACGGCTGCATAATTAGTCTGTGCGCAGCAAGTACGGCGGTTTACTGAGGACGGAGATACGGGGTGACTATGTCAGGTCACATAAATTCCACCAAGAATGCCCCTTTAGTGTACCCAATAAATATTGATATTTTTGGTGTAAGAAAACGTGTAGAGATTTCGACATGGAACGTTGCACACGCGCAGTTTGTGTACCGCATATACGCCCGGAAACTTGTGCTGAAAGTTGTACCTTTCAGAGTTCGGAAAGGTTATTAAGAATTCTCACTGCGAGGTAGCGCACCTTGAAGGTTCCCGCTGCCAAAGAAGCACAATAAAGAGAAGTTTTCGCCAACGCATCACTAACGGTGCAGTGCTGTCGCGTCAACTGGCAAATAAGAATGAAAACACTTTCAGGACTAGGAGGCGTCGTTTTTCAGAGTGAACTGTGTCGAAATAAACAGGTGATTCCAGTAATAACGACAAAGCGCCACTGATACTTTCTCATCCGCGTCAGATGAGGGTAAGCGAACTCCGATTTTATCGTTTAGCTCTTTCTGTCACGTCGAAGAGCCAGTACCAGCAAGGGAGAATTCGGATCTAAACGGGTGGGTCTTCGCGGCAACAGCCACAAAGCATTTTCCATGCTGTGGCGTTCTCCTCTACGTAATTTTCTAAAATGGAGGGCGGGCGCCTTACCACTCTGATCGAGTCAAAGATTACGTTGTCCAAGGACACTAATCTTGACACTGCCAAATTCTGGCATCTTGAGGTTTCCAGACAGTAAGACCTGGCGTACCCGCCCTGTGATACAATCATAGAAGACAATGCCCAGGAATACTATTCTTGACACTGTCAAAATCCGCCACTTTTGAGGTTCTCAGCAAATCATAGCGGGCGCCCCCTCCTCCTCCGTGCGATCACGTCAGAGGTGACAATGTCCAGGCGTACTATTCTTCACACTGTCAAGTTCCACCATACTTCGCTTTTCAGCCAATCAGAGCAGGTGTCGCCGCCCTTCTGGCCAATCAGAGCCGACGAGATGGCGAACTCGACCGCGTTCAGAATAGCACCGCCCAGCCAGCGGGCCCGCGCGAATAGCCACATGCTTCGGGCGAAGCCATCGTGCGTGCCTCCGCAATGATAAACCCGCTGCTGCCCGTTGAGCCATTCTGGTGGCTAGACAGTGAACAGGAGGTCCCGGACCAACTACGTGTAACTGTAGTTAGCCACGCCCCGTCATAACTGCGCCGCCACAATTACTCGTGACTGCCACCGCCGCACTTCGCAAGCACGATCCCGCACGGCTCTGCGGAAGAAACCACCAGACCGCTTCGAAAGGCTTCCCCGCCGCCAACAAAGGGTGAGCCCGCAGGGTAGAGGGGGGAGGGAGGGGAGGGGCAGGAGGGGGGTCCTTCAAATGCCTCACGCCATGGCAGCTGCCTCTTCGACGCCGCTCGTCGATGTGAACAACCGGGAAGCGTTGACTCCGGTATCGCGGCGCGAGGGGGGCGACCGTGGCGTCGATAGAGAGGTGGGCATCCCAACGAGAGGAACACGCCCTTTTCCGTCAACGCACGCTCGCGACTACCCCGGTCGGGCGAGTTCCTCGGCCAGCGTCAGAGCTTGGCCGGGACGGACCGCGCGCCGGTCTGTCCTCTGGTCAGCGCGCGAGAGATGGGCGAGGAGGAGTCGCGGCGGGCAAAGCGGCCGAGGAACCCGTGCTAGGGTCAACGCCCAGCCGTCTTGCCAGACAGCGCGCGGCCGACGCAAAGTCCGGCTTTCCAGCGGACGGTCAGGGGGGGGGGGGGCATGGAGAGGGGGTCAGCGACAGGTCAAGACGGTCTTCGCTGGCTCCTCCGCAGTGGTGGGCAACGCTCTCAAAGCCTGTCATAGAAGGCACGATGTACGGTGGTCAACGAACGAACGAATAGAACGAAAAAGTACGTAGGAAAGAAAGAAAGGAAGGAAGAAACGGAGGTATGTGGCGTGGATGAGGGCACGGCTTCGGCCACCGGAGAATGAGGGGGCAGCGTTAGACGTCGGGACAGCCCAGAAGAGTTCTTCGGGAACGCCTTCGCCGCAGGCTCTCGTGCAAGGCAGTTCCGTATATAGTTGATGGCACGTGCTGTGTGGTGCAGGAAGTCTCCAGCCCGCTAACAACGGCGCTATAAAAACGAGAAGGACGAGAAGTATTGCTCCGAATTTCACCCGACTGACTTTATTCGAAAGTGACAGGTGCGGTGTAGCAGCCAACGTATGAATATCAAGTGTCGAATGCGAACGAAACCGCTCTTAGAGAGTCTACGGGTTGTTGCTCTCTCCGTCATTGTTGCAGTTCTTATCCTGCGGCCGCAGTTTCTGTGATGTCCATAGTTCTACCAGAGTCTTTCGTTATATCCGACGTAGTTTATCCGACGTTATATCCGACGTAGTTATATCCAACGTTATATCCGACGTTATATCCGACGTAGTTATATCCGACGTAGTTATATCCGACGTTATATCCGACCATGTGCCGGACAAAGTGGATTACATTTTGTGCAAGAGGGGCGCTTACATTCGTTGCTCTTCCTAAACTGTGGAGCTTCTGAGGACTGATTAGCCAGTAGGCGACTACGAGATGGATGACGACCGTGATGTCAATCGTAGTTGAGTTTGCTTAATTTTTTTCTGTCAGTATTTGAACAGCGAAGCTCTTAAGGGCAATTCCGCAGGTTTCCGCGCGGCGGCGCTGAAAGCCGATGGCGACGTGCGGAGTCTCTGACGGTATCACATGTCAATCAAAGAAAAGTCACGACGCAGCCTGCATCGCAGCTCCGATTTTGCCTTGAAACGCAACATCAAGAGTTGTTAAATAGATGGCATCTTCGGTGTACCTAGATCAGATATGTAACTTCCTTTCGCTGTTTGATTTAGTCAATGTACCGTATTTTTTGTTTGTCACGTCACGTTTCAATGGCTCCACGTCAGAGGTCAGCAAAGATGGGCCTAGCCAGGGAACAATTTGCAGGCATCGCGTCTGAACCTCTGGGCTGTTAACATATGATCGGTATCTGTTCTTCAGAGTAACGTTCGTGTCGTACCGTTTGGGTGTTTAATTGAACAGGGATTGCACAGACGCTCGAGGGACATTCACGCCGCCGTCGTGCTGTCTCGTTATCGAAGGCGCATGGGCGGCCTGCGCGTCTGAAGAGAGGCGGAGTGGCTTTGCCTTCAAAGACACGCGCTGACTAAGACTGCATGCGTCACGTGTTTATTATACGAGTAAAGTTCACGTGGGTACATCGACTTGCGAAATTTCTGCAGAGCCGTGCTTAGATTTAAAAGAAAAAAGCTTTTTTGTACACCTCGTCATACTTCAAGAGCTGTCAGTGCGTCGTGTGACATGGATTGCGAAATTTAACCGAGATGAGAGCTGCGAACACATATCTTCGGACCAGCATGCATCGAGGAACAAGCAATAACAACAAACAGTGCCGATGCCAATTGCACTTGGTCGGCCGGTTCCTGCGGAGCGTTTGGCGTGACCTGCGGATTGTTGGCTTCTCTGCAGAGCAGTGGAGCCTATTTTGACCACGTGATGGTGTTCGGCGAACGGCGGCGCTAGAATCGCTGGAGGCGGTGCGAGCGGCGAGCGGAAAACAGCAGTGGCGCTTAATAGGAGAGTGGCTGCTTAACTGCTGTGCTTCTTTAAATAATTGCACAATGAAACAACAAACGCTAGCTAAATATCCTCACTGGAACAAATATACGCTTCAAGCACGTCATGCATTTAATAAAATTTCTCCTGAAGCATCCTGCTATACCTTTACATTGACAGTCATAGTCGATGGTTTCTGCCCAATGTGTACGTGAAGTGCCCTTTAACAGATTACCTTTAAAAGGTGAAATCATGACGCGAAATGTGAGAGCAGCGGACCGTGATCAGCCAAACACTAATTTCAAGTATTCTGTAATGAGCAAATTACTGAGCATGCTTTTCTTTCTATAGTGCGAGTACTATACGCATAAGGTCGACTATAAGAAAACTTGCTACGAACGAGTTTTCCTCATCAGCTCTTGTCACTTGCCAGAGCGCGTTTCGCTAAACTAGCAGTAACGCCGAACGCAGCTCAAATGCACACCAGCCAATGTGGCCCTATACCATGTGGCAGTGTCGAAGCGTGGAGTCTTGAGTCTGCCAAGTCTTGAGTGTCAGAGCTGTGTGTGGCTACTTCAGTCCGCCCTGTCTACTTACCCACTGTCAGTGTTTAAAGTACGGCCAAACCTAATTAAATCTAAAGTGTAAGGCAATCGAGCAGATTACCTAAAAATAAAGGCGGGGTAATGGCCTCCAGGAAACTGCCCCGCAATTTCAAACACGTAGATACCAAAGGCACCCCAACTTCTAGCACCAACAAAGAGATGATTGCACACGTACATATCATGATCCCGTGTGCCCAAGGTCACAGTTCCGTACTCATCTCGAAAGCACACCTTCCGCAACTTGGCTGAATGTTTCTACGCGACCGGCATACCACTACGCAGTGGCTTTGATGTTTGACGTTTCTTTTGAGAAAAAAGTCAAACACGTTTCTACCCCTTTCTTTTCTTTACAGAAACGAACAGCAGGCCACTGCAATCGACTGGAAGCGTCACAAACCTCCCGATCCAAGCCACTGCGTTAACAAAATTAAATTATTTAAATTCTGGGGGTTTTTAGGTGTCAGAACCACATTCCGATTATGAGGCACGCCGTAGTGGGGTAGTCTGGAATAACTTTGACCACCTGGGGTTCTTTAACGCGCACCCAAGTCTAAGTACACAAGCGATTTTGTATATCGCGGCCCTCAAAATGCGGCCGCCACGACAGGGATCGAACCCGGGACCTCGAGCTCAACAGAGCAACGCCGTGGCCACTGGGCATCGCGCCGGGCAGCACCCCCACAAAGCAAACATACAATCGGGCCACGGAAAAACACCGGGAAGCCTAAACGTTCTTTCTATTGAATTGTTCGAATAATACGAAAATGGAAACAGCGGCAAATGCCTCACTCGAACGCGTTCCTGGTTATTTGCGCTTGTGTACTAAGATGGAGCACTGGGAGTGATAAACAGCGTCAGTGCCGGCCACAGTTGAACAGCACCGAGCAGCGGTGGCGACATAGTTGACGACTCCAATCAAGGCTGACCTCATCGAGACAGTCCTGAGCCCCGAGGTTTCCATGGCGCATCCGCCCTGCACAGTTCTGTCGGCAATGCCCATGGAAACCCCGAAGTTCTCGGCCAAGCCTACCAGAACATCAGCCACCGCCACACACCGAGTCTCGACCCCGCATGGTGCCGCCTCTTTATTTTCACAGTGGCAAGACGATGAGGGCCGTCGAAGACGGGAGCACCGGTCTCAGAAGTTGAGCGACAGCCTCAAGGAAAAATAAAGCTGAATTGAACTGAATTGACAGTGTCTGTGAAGGGCAGTGACGGAAGGAGGGAGGCTATTATAAGTGTTGCTAGCTCCGGGGCAAAAAAACGAATCGAAGTATGCGTTAGTATTACACGTCGGAATGCCGTCATTGAAGTGGCGACCACTGCGTGATTAAGTCAGCCGGCTCACGTAGAAGCTGGACTTTCAAAGCTGGGTTAATATGCGGAAGTTTACAGGACAGGCTTATGTCCAAGCGCGCGAAGCGCAGCTGAAAGCATTATTCTCCACTGCAAAAGCGAAGTACACTAACAAAGGCGATTGTTTCCGCTCTCAGCTAAAATTACAATCTTCGCTCCATTTCAAGAAAGTTCACTCCATTAAAGAAAGGGGCCCACATGCCAGCGAAGCTGTGTATGTGGGATCGGCCCACGTATGGGGAGTGCTTAACGCCTGCGTCCTCCAACGCGGGTGGGTGCGGCATTGTACTGTCTTCGAGATTTCTTTCTACCCACGAACACGATAGTGAGGAAAGCAGCCCTTAACAGCTTCCCTGAAATATTAAGTCGTTATTCTTTATTTGTTGTCCATCAAAGTGCTCAACGGCTAAATAAACTACGAACAGCATTTCTCGTCGTCTCCTTCAGTCAGAAGATCATCCAAGATCGCATGACTTCCAGGTAATTAAGCGAGACATATCAAGAAATGCGCATCACGCATGCCAGTGGACCTATCTCGAAATTTCTCACTGCATTCAAAAGTATTTTATACCTCCAAATTTACCTATGAAATGTCGAATGTCCTTGTTCTCTTCTCGTTTCCCATTTGTTGTGTTCCAAGCAATAAATGTACGACTGTCATAACTTCATCACCGCACGGTCTGCCCCCCAAAAGAGAAAGAAAGATGCGGTGTACTTCACTTTCCTACGAGATCGTAGAATTGTTTCAACAGATCTTAATTAAGGTAGCATCAGAAATATAACATCAATTTTGTGATAGAAACTGAACCTGAAGATTGCTGCGATGATCGCCTCCACTCTCCCGCGTACCTGAAAAGCACGCACACCATGCATGCAACGTCTCCGTTCATGCCGGGACGCTCGCATCGAAAACACGGCCGTCACAATCCGGCTTGCATATTCAGTTGTTGAGGTGTACATCTTTTGAGGAGTTGCTCCTGACTAGAGCATATGGCGCGCCGAAGAAGCTACGAATTTCGCCATGTAACCGATAGCCCCTGACTGCCACTTGGGATGAATTTTCCCGATTGTAGGGACATCACGTGAGATAGTTTCTGCGCAGGGCACAATGGCGTTCAAGGTAAAATCAATCTTGAGCATACCTTCTTATGTAAACGGTCATTCGGCTGTGTTAGCTGCATGGGTGTTATAGGTCTGTGAAGGGTGCATTGCGGTTCAGCCGCTTGCCGCAGTAACTCACTTGATCATTCTGAATGTCTTGCTTTTTTTTTGTTGCTGTTGAAACACATGTAACTTGGTTAGCCAAGGAGCACTCAAACACTTGATTTCATAATCAACAGGAGACTGTAGCTTGATTTATTGGTTAGCTTGTTTTCTGTTTTACTGTACGCCGCTCCTTTCAGACCATAAGCGGTCAGTGGTTACCGGAAACAGTAATAGAATCCCAGCAATCATAACTCTGCGTTTACACCAATGCGCCACAAGAAACCTGGCCATATTTCATAAGTCAATGTTCATATTTTGATCAAGCTAACATTCAGGGTAGCCATATTGGATATACTTGCACGCCCTGCTTCAATACAGCATGCATTATATGCATTATGCGTGACTCATCGAAGATGGAAATGCAACATCACAAGCAGATGCGCGCTCGTATGGCGCCGTTAGAGAATACGAAGACAATGTGATGAACATTACAATATGGTATGTAACAGCGCCTCTAAACTATACGCAATGTTTGTTGAGAATCAATAGGCAGTGGCGCACATGACAATAAGTCGTTATCTTCCTTGAAACTAGCTTAAAACAGTGCTGTTGGAGTCTGGCTTCTGTAGACGTCGAATTCCGTAAGACAGACGTGTTTTTCGACGGCTGCTTTACTGGGCAGGAACAAATAAATTTAGGGAGTCCACTTATGGTAGCAGGCCTCCGCTTTGACATTGGGGAACACGAACAAACCCATAGACCAAGCTGGCAGACTGATAATGGTGTACCGCAATTCCTCCGGTTTAGGGTCTGGGGGGTTTGTTCCATCACCGCCGGACCAGGACAGCGGCTCGCCATTCAGGTGCACTTCGGAGCCTCCGAGATCCGAAGCCGACGTGAGAATCCAACGCAGCTGGTTCTCCCAGAGCCTCCGAGATCCCGTTTTCTTCAACTTGGCGCCCGTGTCGGCGAGGCGCACGCCGTAAAAGGCCAGCCCGCCCGGATAGTTGCGGGCGCAGTGGACGTAGATTCGAGTGGCCGGGTCCTTCAGCTTCGACTCTTCGACAGTCAGCACCTTCTGGCCCACGTGTTTGGCCAGCAGTAGCGTCACCCAGTAGTCGGCCGTCGGCTTGACTCCTTCGCCGGATTCGTTTTTGGCCACGATCATGGATTCGGCCGTGGCTCCAAGAAGCGAGTCGCGCAGCACCGCGGCCACGCCCCTCTTGGAAGCCGCGCCGAAGGCCTCGGTCCAGGACAGCATGGCGGCGAACGTTCCCGAGACGCCGTCGACGAAGCCGGGCGTCGTGGACAGGGACGTCAGCCAGATCCTCGTGATCCGGGGCGCCGCCGTTTCGACCAGGGCCTGAACGTTTTGCAGTTGCGAGTCGAAGCGCTCCATGACGGCAGGGTCCAGGAGGTCCTTGACGGTGACGTTGGAGGAGTCGTGAAGGACGTGCCTCAGGGACACCACGTCGACGAACCGGCCACGGCCCTTTATGAAGCGCTCCAGGTAGCGCAGCCCGGGACTGCGCAGGGTCGACACGCCGGGCCCTACCAGGGGTGCCGGGTAGAAGGAGACCAGGTCGCGGAGCGCCTCGTACTCGCAAGCGAGCGCGTAAGGGCTGGGACCGGGGCCGGGCCAATTCTCGGCCGCGGCCTCTCCTAGCTGCCACATGAGCCTCGAGGTGAGGTTGTGGCGCTCGCTGAAACGCATGAGCAGCGCGGCGTCTCGAAGGTCCCAGCGGCCGAAGACGGGAGACGAAGGCTCCACGTCCTCGAGCCGGTGGGCGTTCAGGCTGAACAGGAGGCGCCAGTCGCAGCGCTCGACGAAGTGGTTCAGGGCGACCCACTCGGAACCCATGAGAGGGAACCGCTCGCGGCTGCTTGTGCTGGAAGCGCGGAGCCGGCTGCGCTGAACGACGAACGGTAGGCTGCCTCGAGTAGACAAAGGAGCGGCAAATATTAAACGGCAGCAAGCGACAGACGAGAACAGAGAGTGCTAAAGCGGGCGGTGGAAACAGTGAGCTTGGTACGCGACAAATACGCATCCATTGTATTGCCTTTCGGAGAGAGAGAGAGATGGCCCTTTAATGAAATACAGAGAACACTGCCGAAGTAGATGCGCCTGCACGCTAATACGCATAGGGAAAGAAAACGGGAACCGAAACGCCTTAGGAGGAGGAGGAGACGGTACAAGGAAAAAAGAAAGGCAAGACAGTATATGACCATGGTAGGTACACGTGAGATAAACGTTATGGTACTGATGTAAACAGGCTAGAGCTTGCCAATGGAATGGAAACAAGGTATATAAAGCTTGACGTTGTCCTGAAGGAGAAAGCATAGAACGTGGTATGTTTCCTATATTTCGTGATTATTGGGGAGCAGACCTGATTCTACTGAAATAAGATGTCTTTTCGCCTCTGTAAGTTGCACATACATTCAAACAAAGTGCCTTTCTGACCAATACAGTGGTTGCTGAACATTTGCAGCACATCGTCTTTTTCTTTATATTTGCAAGAATTGACCTGACAGAGTCTCCGCAGACTGTCTATACTCAAAATTCCGTAGAGTTAAGCATGATTGGTTAATTTTCTGCTCTCTCCTGTTATTTCCACTGCTTGTGTCATTCTATTGCCTACCTAACTCTCGCAGTAGACGTGGAGAGGGTTGCACAGTGTGCTGAAAAAAAAAAATAGATGGACAACCTTGCCGCACGTCTTGCATTTAAGTGTGTACGCTGATGGTTGAGCGACTACTTGTGAATTCGCTTTGGAACCACCTCTTGTACAAGGTAGGTGGCACACTGCCCTGACGGCATCGGCGACCAGTGGTTTCTCCGCATTACCATTTGGCATTTCATGAACCAAACACAAACAGTCATCATTATAAAAATTCGAGCACTACCCTCATCACTTCTTCACTGGAGCAAGAATGTCTGCCGTAATATTTCGGAGAAAGCCGTGACAGGGTCGCGTCAGCTGCGAAAAATGAAATGTAAAGCCGCGGTGGTCCTGGCCTTATTCCATGGTGGCGTTGTTATCATAGTGGTATACGTACGCTGTGCCCAGAAACGCTGCAACCCGCAATACTTTTTAATCATAAAATCACGAAAAGCGGGGCTACTGCCTTGCATTCATGCTTAGCTGATTATGTGCTTATATAAAGTAGATGTACTGATTGAATGATCAATCAACTAGTTGATTTATCGGCTATTTTCTCGCCGTAACATGCTTAGGCATCGATGGTCCACTGAAAGAACGATAAGCGAGATCCAGCGGTTAGTACCTGGGAGGCAGATCTGCAGGAGACCTCGAGTACTGCTTCAGTACGGTCTAATACGGTTCAGAGAGCTGCTCAGAACCGAGTACTGAAGTGCCCTACACTAAGCGATCTGAAATCAGTGGCTGCGTTGAATACTTAACGCGAGTCGGTTTACCAGTCGCCCGCTACTAGGACTGCAGCTCTGCTTTTACCATAGAATACAGTTTCCGCCTTAATTGTATTTTTCTTTTCGTTATTGCTTCTTTTTTTTCCGTTTCCATACTGTGCAAGATACATTAGTATGAAAGAAAAAACGCTAACTGGAACTGCAGTGCACTTCACGGCACGTTTGGAGCCCGCCTCTCTCGAAATAGTCCAAAGAACAATCTCTACAGCAAAAGCTTTTGCCTTCATTACTAACTCCTACTTTGCAATGAAGCCAATCGTGACCCTTAAGGTCACAAAATAAAAAAAAAATTGAAATTTATCAAATTATTAACCTTACTGAGCAACTATCGCGAAAATTCTGGTGTCAACCCTCTGAAATGAAGCATGGCCACAAAAAATGTTCATGTTATCTTGAATTCCCTAGTTCTAAACGTTCGAGCAAGTTGCCGGCAGGAACATTTGTTATATGCTGTTATCGATGTTTTCCACGGCGATCCTATGGGCGCCGCCACGTTTGATCACGTGGTGACGCGTCCATTGCTTGCCTCAGTTGCTGCCGTTTGCTCCGTGCTTGCTATGGAAGTGCATGACGCTGGTGCGGCTCTGGAAGCCTGTTTCGGCGGATATCGTAGGCGGTGATTGGGTGGACGACACAAAGCTTTGTACAAAGCATCAGAAGACATGTAAGAGCTTTCGGAGCTCATTACGCCTCGTCCAAACGGTGCGAGCAGCGCAAACGGTGCTTGTGCTAGAAACGCAACTAAAGATGCATTCCAAGCTGTCCATATAATTATATTTAATTCAGAAACGATGTGTTTTTTTTTTCCTCTTCGCTCTTTATTCGGCAAACGCTTTGAATCAGCGGCTTGCCATATTTCAGGCTCAGTAATGCTCCTCGGTGCGGTCACTCTCCATTTTCTAACTAATTGCTTGCGGGTGTGCTCAGATGCGATAGACTTGTTTTTGCTGCTCACAAGACTTGGAATGTAGACGTTGTGCGCTTTGTAATGGCTTTCAGCCGTGACGCATCATCGCTAGTCGCTCGCTTAGTATGTGTACCATCACGATACGTTCAGCTTCGAATATTCGTGCGCTGTCTGTGTAGTCGCCATCCCACATGCTTCGGCGCATTGAGTGAAGAGTACGCCCATTCACCTATTCTCAAGACACCGGCAATAAAGTGGGCGTGTGTGTTAGGGTGGACGCGTGTAGATAACGTGCTAGAAGCTCACTATACCAGAGAGCGGCGCTACTCCGTTTGTCACTTAGTAACGGGCGGTACTCACTCTTGCCAACGTTCCGGGGTTGAAGTCCCTTCTTTGTAGGTTAGCGACACAACGCTCGCGATTTTTTTTTTATCTTCGAGGAAAGCCGGGCATCGCCGAGGTCCGACAACACAGGCAACCCAGCCCTAATGTGGCAGCGGTCCCTGAACTTTGCCGTACATGTTTATTGAATTCCTTAAAATGCCAGTCACTATTGTTGCAGCCAGCTACTGCACACGTCATCCATCTACCGTTCCACGTTTTGCAGCGTGAATGGGGCATACTGCACTAGCGGAGACGCAGTTGTGCGTTCCAACAGCCGGTCCCACAGCAGCAAGGCAGAAACGGTAATGGTTTCGTATTCGCGTGCGTTCTGTGAGGCAATGCGTGGCGCGCCGCCGAAAGCGCCATTTCGTTGCGCTAGACCAAACTACGCCGCGCAACGAACATATAAGCCGAAGTGTAGTAGCCTGGCATACTACAAATTACTACATATTACCTCTAGCCTATTAAAAAGTGCATCCAAGCGCACAAACAGTCGAATGTTGCTGCTGACGCCGTGAGCATAGAAAACAAGATGTCCTCGTGGTTCGCAGTTTTAATATCGCCTTCAGTTTCGCGTGTTTTGGAGACAAAGGAAGATAGATAGAGACAGAAAAAAAAGTATAACACATGGTTGGACAGAAAAGAAGTAAAAATTGAGAGTGGAAGTTCTGAGCTACTTGCGGTACGTTAGTACTATTTCCTAAGCCGACGAAGGGCAGGGCGCGAGCAGATCATGTTCACCGGCACCTTCGGAAACGCGCTGTGAAACCACTCGCCGAGTTGAATACTTAATGCGAAAAGGCTCCCCGTCGCCAGTCAGCGGGGCAGTAAGCTCTACGGCCTACGTGAGCAAACTTCAACACCGACCATGATCGTGGGGGCATCGGGTGCTCAAGAGGAAAACGGATTACTTTTCCTTTTTTTCCGCGTTGCTTTTCAATTTGTTCTCATCAAAAATTCGTTCCCGAGAAGAAGGTGCTGGTACCGAGGATAAGAAAAGATGAACTACAACGTCACCAAGAAATGCGTGAAGAGCCAAAGAAAAAAAAATCGTCTGTTCGGCGCGACGCAACTGAGCAGCAAGTTCCGTGCGCTACAGTGAACGCTGGAACTGCGCGCCCAATATTGAATTCTAAATCTATTTGAACATAAAAAAGAAAACAGTTATCCAGGGGCTTTGCATGAGGACAAATGGATGCCTGAGGTAGCGTCAAGACCCTTTGATACAAAATGCCACAGCAAATATGGTGAAATAGAAATGTGTCGTCTATTCGGCGCACTCCAAGTTCCCGAGCTTGAAGCATGTCGTCTGTTTCAAACGGCACATTTCGACGGCTCCGCAAGGAGTCACGTACAGTAGAGAGAATGCTGGACATTCGCGGCCAGCTTTGTTAAGCTGAGTAAGCTTAGCGACACAGCTGACCACTGTGCCACCGACATGAATTAAAACGTGAGCAAGTCACATTAAACTTGAATGATTCATGGTGTTGAACGCCCTAAAGGAGCGTAGGGGTTATGAAAGGCGTCGTTGTGTAGATCTCCTAATTTATCCGGAGCCCCTGTGGTTTACTTTGCACCCAGTCTCTTGTACGTAAGTATATTTTCGTAATTGTTAGTTCTTATGGTCAGTATGGGGGGGGGGGGGGGGCACTGAAGTGTGGCTGCAGCGATAAGGACTTGAACCCGCGACGTCATGCCCACAATCAGAATGCAATAGGAAGTGTTTAAAACATGGCGCTCATGACACGTTGCAGACTTTGCATTCACTTCTGGCGCATGCAGCTCACAGACTCATTGCCGTTTAGATCTGTTTCTATCAAAGAAATTGGGGGGGGGGGGGGGGGGGGGCGACCATCGCTGGCACGTGGACTTGAATGCCACCTCGTTCCTGCCTCAGTCACAGAGAAAGTGACACTGCCAAATTGATCACTAGAACAAAAACCAAGCAATCGTCTGCGTAGAGCATAATCATTTGTTCGCGGTCGCTCAAGTAGCGGTCTAACTCATTATCAACCTCACTTGAGTAAATCTCACTCAGCAAAGATCAGTACAACTAAGTAAAAAGGCAGGGGTCTAAAGTTCATCAAAAAGTTTCCTAAGCTTAACGTAAAGCACAATTTCTGGATATTACCTATTGACCTTTCGGGACAAATACATGTTGGAATGCTATCCGATATCATCAAAATCGCTGCTAAACTTTTCGTCGAAGTATTATACAGTTGACAAGAAATGGAACAGCCGTGTGTCACCAAGTCGTATCTGCTCCAAATGGGCGTCAGCTTCAAGATGCGATTCACACGCTAATAAGCAACATGTTATCCTCGCATAGCAGAAGTCAACGTTTCCGAACGCTTGAAGAAGTTCACCATTTCCTCCAGTTCCCGCATGGTTGCAGAAAGTAATGAAACGAAGACGAGTGTTCTGGGCATTCCCTACATCCGCTTCATGTCGCGGCAACTAAAGAAAGCAGGGAGTATCTATTTGTTACTTCATACGAAGTTTCAAAGTCGTATTTATGGCTGCCAATAAGTTAGCTAAATTAAGCGCCACCTTGCAAAAGAAGAAAGAACATGTGAGCGGCATAAGAAGGTCCGACAGGTGGTATGTAAAAAAAAAAACATCAGAACAAAAGTTGACGTAATGTCGGCATGGGTGTAATACATAAAGTTAAATTTAGTTGCGGTCACATTTATGTATAGGGTAGACAGGCCGTTGCATGAATAGAAAAATAATTGAGCACAAGAAGTCGTAAACCTGAGGAACATCGTCTAAACTTTCGCTGCGCTGTCGCGATTGTAAATGTGCGCTCAAAAATTTGGCGACATTATAGTTTTATTCAGACACAAGAACGAAGAAGCGCGTCCTGTGGTTGAGGCTTGGTATTTAAGTAACAGCGGAAGTGAGTGCGTTAGGCAGCCTTCGATTATCTTACGTAAAGATGAAATATATACATAAACAGTTTTCTTTCGCACAGGTCCGAACGTGTACCCTTATTGACGGTTAGCGCTGCCTCTCATGATCTTGTTCAGATAGGTTCGACGGGTTGCAATGCCATCCCTGAGCATATGCCGATAAGTTTTGTGTATGCCTCGTTTTCCGCCACTGCAGTGCGACCTTTTGCTTATAATAGTCAGCGTTGTCCGTTTCCCTCATCTTGTGTCCGTGTCTGGACGCCTAGCTTTGTTTTCTAACATAGCTTGCTACCAACTAAGCCAACTTTCTCTCGCTCTAACATCCTTGACTGGCACCTCTCTTCTGTAATGCGCTAGCATTAAGAATGACAAAGTCTAAAAAAAGTGTATGTGTGTGAAATGATGTGCGAAGTCGGTCGCGTGGTAGAGGTAGGAAGAGAGGGGTATGGGAGAGCTTAGAAGAGCCTGTATGTGGTGTTGTTTGTTTCTTTCTCTCTCTCTCTCTCTCTCTCTCTATATATATATATATATATATATATATGTGTGCGTGTGTGTGTGCGTGCGTGCGTGTGTGCGTGCGCGTGTGTGTGTGTGTGTGTGTGTGTGTGTGTGTGTGTGTGTGTGTGTGTGTGTTAAAAAAAAATTAAATTATGGGGCTTTACGTGCCAAAACCACTTTATGATTATAAGGCACGCCGTAGTGGAGGACTCCGGAAATTTCGACCACCTGGGGTTCTTTAACGTGCACCTAAATCTAAGTACACGGGTGTTTTCGCATGCTTAGATTTAGGTGCACGTTAAAGAACCCCAGGTGGTCGAAATTTCCGGAGTCCTCCACTACGGCGTGCCTCATAATCATAAAGTGGTTTTGGCACGTAAAGTGTGTGTGTGTGTGTGTGTGTGTGTGTGTGTGTGTGACGAATGGTGTTCTTCAAACCACCGCCAGTTGCACTTCATTCTTGGAAGAGGCAGGACATGTGTCAAGCGAGCTCCAGAGCAACATATTGCAAAACGGTAAACGTGGTTTAAATAATCGATCTGGGACGTGAAAGAGGTGCGACGTAATGCTATCGCACTTAGCTCGCATTCACCACCAAATATCCAATGAATATGTTTTCTTTGTAGGGTATGATGTAATTATGGCTTCACGAGTATTTCTGTTTTCTCTAATTGAAAAGAAAATGGCTGTAAGAAGATGACAGAAGGTACAAGTATTCAAAACCTTGCGCAAATGTAAAGTAACCACTGTGTCGAGACCAAAATTTGGAATCCCTGGTTCCGGCTGCTTTTTGAAAGAAGTAAAACAGAAATGGACGACTAGAGAGGGAATCAAAAAAAAAAAAGAATTAAGAAGCAGGCACAGCACAGCAGCGCTTGCATTGCGTCAGCTCGTCCTTGACCCCTCCTCGTGTGAGGTATTACTAATCCAGTTGCCTCGAAGTTGGCACTGTACATACAATTTCTGCTAAACAACCCCAGTTTCTCGACCATTCGGCTTCAATTTCACAGTTTCAATATCTGCCCTAAAGTGCATAATTAAAAAGACAAATTGTGAATTTAATTCTTACCACGCAATGGCGGGTAATTACCGTCTCTTTCAAAAATGAACACGAAAAAAAGAGGCATTTCTTAAAAGGCCAATCAAAAAAGAAATTATTCGAACTAAAGAAAAAAAGGTTGTGTTTTTACGTACTGGTCAATGACAGCAGTCGCTAATATTTTTGGGGGGCCCCTTCGTGTCCCGCAAACTACCACAGTGGGCTTTCTTTTGTTCTTTATTTTTCGAAGGTAGTCCAAGACAAATGTCCATCAAAAGTGTAAGGCCTGATATCTATAAACCTTCTACAGACATTTTACAAACTTCATAGTAACACATCTAGACATTATGTACAAGCTGTTCAAAAAAAATTTTTTTGCAATATATTACACTTTCATAGAACCCACCGTGGTTGCTTAGTGGCTATTGTGTTGGGCTGCTAAGCACGAGGTCACGGGATCGAATCCCGGCCACGAGGGCCGCATTTTGATGGGGGCGAAATGCGAAAACACCGGTGTACTTATACTTAGGTGCGCGTTAAAGAACCGCAGGTGGTCAAAATTTCCGGAGTCCTCCACTACGGCGTGCCTCAACCAGAAAGTGGTTTTGGCACGTAAAGCACCATAATTTAATTAATCCAGCCGTGCGGTGGATAATCCAGTCGAAATTTTACAGCATTCCGGGAGCGAGCCCCATCAATTCTATCGTCGAGCGCGCCTCTCAGAAGAACCAAGAAATATCCAAGCTATTCTTCATTTCGCGACAGCGACACAACGAATATCAACAACACGTGGCCAATGTCAACAGAACGTGGGATCGGCACATTTTTCCCCCCTTTGCAGTATAGGCGTGCTTACTGAAATAAAGTGCGCATTGTTCGACCCACAGCCGACGTGTGAATGTCACGATTCCACATTAGACGGCTGCGCCAGAGGAAATCACATTCTTGCCGATCACGTGGTCCCTATAACTGAAAAAAAAAAAAGCTACTTAGTCGATGCCAAACTGGCGAACCTCTCCGGCAGTACCACATTTCGTAATAGCGAAATGAGTTCGCACAACAGTGACAATATTAAAGAGAAGAATAAATAAAGCAAGCAAAATGAAAAAAGAAAGAAAGAAACGTCTTATCCTTTATGAGGGAGCCACGAACACGAAACTGGCACTGACTGAGCCCACGAACAGTACTCGCGCAGAGCCGTCGCTGCAGCAACGCCTTGCACGCATGCAAACCAGGGGAGAGGGCAGCGGAATGCGCCCGGCAAATCGCAAGACCTGCAACTAGCGCATAGCTTATGAACCTCGCCCCAGCCCGAGATGCGGTTCGGCTGGTTCGGAGGCGATAGATAAGGAAGATTAGGAAGGAAGGAAGGAAGAAGAAGAAAAATAGGAGTACCTCGACACCCTGTCCCATGTAGGGCAAGCACAAACAAGGACACACACTGCTTGCTCTTAAAAAGCGAGGCTTGTGCGGCTCCGATTCTTAGGCGTAAATATAACCGCGTCCGTGTCAGCTTTCGTAACGTGAGCCCGACACAGAGCGTGTGCCACGTACCTGGAGCCCAACGTTAAAAATATGCAAATGCCACGTAGCTGGACAGGACCAAGGTACTGTTGCTTGCCGTCGCTTGGAGAGAGTCAGATATATCTTTTTTTGCATTTCGCCTAATTACATAATTAGACTTAATTAATTAGTCAACTTCTCAAATATTGTATTTAGATGAAAAGTGTCAACGAGAAAACTGTATAGCAACATGACAATCTACAATACGTGACAATACACGACCCGCCGTGGTTGCTCAGTGGCTATGGTGTTGGGCTGCTGAGCACGAGGTCGCGGGATCGAATCCCGGCCACGGCGGCCGCATTTCGATGGGGGCGAAATGCGAAAACACCCGTGTGCTTAGATTTAGGTGCACGTTAAAGAACCCCAGGTGGTCAAAATTTCCGGAGTCCTCCACTACGGCGTGCCTCATAATCAGAAAGTGGTTTTGGCACGTAAAACCCCAAATATTATTAATACGTGACAATACAGTTTTACGTTGCTCAATACGTCCTACATAAAAGTGTTTTTTCAAGCATGAAAATGGCCGCGGATAGACGCGACAGTGCCTCGAGCGGCCTGTCATGCGGCAGTTTTGCGTGTATTAACGCAACAGGTTTAAGGGCACGGCGTCGCAAAAAAAAAAAACAAAAAAAAGCTTAGAGGACGCTTAAGTTTCGCCTTTGAGAGTGGAACGCGATAGCATTCAAAGAACCCTGACTGCTTTTCATGCTTCCCGGCAACTGCAGCTTATGTGACCGTAAAGCTTACCGGGAAACGCTGGTGGCGAACGATATATGCACGAAAGCAAGCGTTCTGGTAGAAATGCCGCTTCTTGCTTAGGTCGATCTCTTGTTACTGTTTCGCACTTTGAATATTTCAGTCTCAGAATTGTGGCAGCCCACAATTGTTTGTGGGCTGCCGTTCTCGAAATTCCGAGGAGTAAGCTTGTGAAGAATGAAAGACAAGGTATGACCAACATTGGTGGTAGAAGAATGGTTGGGTGCGCGTGGTTCAAAATTCAGTACGAAATTCTTTTTGCCGAAGCGACGTCCGACGCGACACGGGACCCTTAATGCTATCGCTTTAAAATCCGGCGTCGGCGTCCTGCATCCAGCGTTGGACATCGTTTTGGCAAAAAAGGATTTTGTACTGAATTTCGTCGCTGCGGGAAGACTGATTTTCGGACCCCGCATACCCAACCACGCCGCCCCTCCATGTCGCGCTAGGAAATTACTGAACTAATTGACGTTTGTCAAGGTAAAATACGTAGAAAAATCGTAAAGTACGACTTACACGCAACCTACACACATGATAGCGTCGGGTTGTAATTTGAATATACGAGAAAACATACCTATTACGCGGAAACTCAAACACAAACCCCTTTTAACGCAATAGCGTTTCCAAGGTGCCGTTTGAGGTCTGTCTTAGTAGAACAGGCGCGGGGGTCTCGGTTCCTTGCACACCATCAAAAAACGAACCACAAAGCTCGCCTTGGTGCATAGCTTTCGCCGCCAGCGTTTCCTGGTAAGAGCGAGAAACATTTATTGCCTAAAGGTATTTTACGTGAAATGGTCGGAGCCCCTTTAATTCAAGGCCCCCCCTGACCTCGGCCGCCCACTTGACCTGTCTTATGAGGGACTGTTGTCCCGCCAGGTCTGAACTGGTTAGCTGTGCCTCCCATTGCTCCACTGTGTGGCGTGTTTTATAAAACGGGTGTGATTCAAAATCCGAATTAATGTGTTGTAGTGTTGGTATGTTACGCACCACAGGCAGTTGGGCCTGTAGCGAGCGGGGAACATGACATTTTGTAATTTAAGGTTGGGGAAAACCCCCGGTCTGAATGTTGTGCCAGCTAGCGGTTTCCTCTCTACTGAGTTGTGGGTGAGGGGGAGGGTATTTCTTTCTGGTTGCACGCTGATGAACATGAATCTCCCGGGCATTCGTTGGATTGGGGTCATTACACAGTGGCTACCTGGGACCGTCCCAGTCGAGTCGGCCCGGTTAGTAATACCTCGGGCTAGCGAATCGGCCAGTTCGTTCCCCTCAAGGCCTGTATGACCTGGACACCATAGGATCCGGTGACGATGGGCGAATTTCGTCGGCATCATTGAGCGACTTGTTTTGGTCACGTGGCCCCTGAGAAGCAGGCGACGTGCTTCTCGTGAGTCTGTTACCCATGGCGACACTCTTTTGCGCGTGCGGTCCGCGTGAACCGTTGGCACGGCGAAAGTTTCGGCAGCCGCCGGAGTAGCTGCCGTGACGGATGCCGTAAGTTGTTGCTGGGCTTTCGCGTCTACAATTGTCACTGCGTACCTCTTGATGCTCTTTCGTGCGTCGCTGACGTTCGGGCGTACGTTCGGATGCGCGACTGCGTCCGTGTATATTGTGTTATACGTGGGATTATTTTCGTACATTGTTCAAATACGTCGTGTGCGTGCTCTTCGCCTTGCTTCATTGTATTCTGGGTGCATGTTTTTTTTTTGGAATATAAAAACAAAACGAGAAGAAAGGGGGTTAACCGAGGGACCCGATTTTTATTAGTCATATTATAAGAAGCCAACAAGCACTGACACCAAGGACAACATAGGGGAAATTACTTGCGCCTAATAAATGAAATAAAGAAACAAATAAATAAATGGAAATGGTGTCATTGCTTGGTGTAAGTGCTTGTCGGCTTCTTATAATGTGACTAATAAACAATACGGTTACATAAGCTGATCTTACCGGGAAGCGTGAGAAGCCCTCAGGGATCTTTGAATGCTAACGCGTTCCACTCATAGAGGCGAAGCTTAAGCGTCCTCTAAATATTTTGCAGGTTTCTCTCATGCTCGAAAAGACACTTTTATGAAGCACGTATTCAGCAACAGAAGGCTGTATCGGAAGATTTTCATGTTGCTCTACAATTTCCTCAATGACACATATAACCTAATTATAATATTTGAGAAGTTGATTCATTAATTACGACTAAATATGTAGTCATGCGGAACGCAAAAAATAATCTGAGTATCTCGAAGCAATGGTAAACGATTACCTTGGTTCTGTCCAGCCGTGGCATTTGCATATCTTTAATGTTTCGCACATATTACGTGGGACCCCCTATAATATACGACTCATTAGAAAAACGCGAAGAACAAAACCGCCTTTGCTGGGCCTTGCCCACTTCAGATCCCACGCGTGCAGGGCAAACGCTTGTGGTAGGCGTGCAAAATCACTTGCATCGTGTCTGCGCATTTTTCTTCGCTTTTTTTTCTCTTTTTCTCGAACAGTACGCTAGATTTGAGCTGTAGAAATGTCTTCTCATTAGTGGCGTATCCACGAGGGAGGGAAGGAGAGAGCGAGGGGTGGACAAACGCGTACGTCCCCCCGCCCAGCCACAAAATTTCTGCGTCAACACGCAGCCTGCCCAGCTACTCCCCCTTCCATTTCGCTCGCATAGAAATGCGGCCACCGTGGCCGGGATTTGATCCCTCGACCTCGGGACTTAGCAGCGCAACACCACAGCCGCATTAGCGACAGCGGTGGGTACCGTCGCAGGCTGCGGCAGCAAGCGCTGGAGCAACTGAATATATTTAACTGAAGTACGGGGCATCTGTATGCGTTGGCGCAGCGAAAGCGTGTCGCTTTTTTATTTTCTTCTTCATTTTCTTTTTTTTTTCTTTTTTTTTGTATCTGTGCCGGAAGAAAAGGCCAAGGGACACGACTTGCGCACTGTCTGTGTACGCGTTGTCTGTTTTTTTATGTGCGGACCAACTGGCCCACAAGTTCTGTGGAGGTAATAAATAGTGGTTATACAGAGTATGGGCGTGTGTCTGCACGCAAGTTTGCGAACTACCGGAACGCCGGAAAGTGATGACTTCAGCATCAGCGCTGGTAGCGACATCGTGTGGAGGTTTACCCAGCCGCAATGCTTCATAGACGATTATTTCAGTGTCATTCTCTTCGAAGCGAAATTCATTACTACGCTGCTGCCGGCTTTTTTACAACAGCAACGCAGCAGCCACTAGCTCTTCATTGCAAGGTGAGCTCTGGTTGCATTTACGACATCAACGCGGAAGCCGCGAGATGGCACCACCAGCGCCGCTGCTCATGTCTACGCCACCGGTCGGTATTCCGGTATTCCGTAAATCGCAATAACAGAGAATTTTAGTGCGTCCGGCATTCCGGCAAGCACGGGCGGTTTGCCGGTTGAGCGACGAGATTGGTGGTGCCAGCTGGTGGTGCAAAGCTCAACCACACAAACTCAATTACTATATTCTGCTTAGCTGCTGGCGCAAATTTTCGACAGCGGCGTAATTGTATTCACCATTACGCCGCTGGCGAATATTTGCACCAGCAGCGAAGCAGGGTATAGTAGGTTACTGCAATTTTAGCTCTGTGTTTGTCTGGTTTAACTCTAGCCACCAGGCGGGTGCACCGCTCCGGCCGCTCACGTTTACGCTCCCGCAAATCCGGCAATCCGCCGAAACCGCCCTCGTTTGCCGGAATAGCGGAAAGGCTAAAAGTCTCTAACAATATACGGACAAGCCAAAACTGTCTCATGTGAATGTGTATACAGTCGCGCATATACTTGCCTCGCGAGGCCAGTCCCCCTTCGTCCGTTCCTCCGTGTTCCTCTTTCCCACCGCGACTGGAATTGCCGTCCTCCTCTCCTTCTACGAAGTAGAAGTGGTCAGTCTCGTGACCCGCAAACCGAAGCACGGCCGGTGCCAGCCCCCTGAGCAACAGGACGAGGCTGTCGTTGGCCGGTCTCTCTAGCAGAGGTCTCCACGAGCCAGGCTTGCCCATTATCGAGGAGTTCATGCCCGCCCCGAGAAAACCCGCGTCGTCCAGGAAGTTGACCACCTTGCCCGTGTCGATTGCGAAAGTGGGCACGCTGTTGTCCAGGTCGTCGAACAGGTCGCCCGACAGCAGGACGGCGAGGAGCACGACGAAGATGACGGCGCCGGAAGTGACGAGTAGGCAAGCGTTGAGCTTGTACTGCTTGGGAGCAGACGCCGCCGCATCTGCGTCAGCAGCACCGCCGGAGGCCCCGCCCTTGCCGGCGCCATGAGCCACTTCACCGGCGGCGCCAAAGTCCTCGGCGCACTCGATAAACTCCTCGTCCATTTCGCGATACTGCACCCCTTCCTCTTCCGAGCTCTCTTCGTCGGCCGGCTTCCGGCGGAAGAAGCGTCGGAGCGCCTTCGTCCAGGAGCTGGACTTCTTGACGGTAGCGGCGCCTGTCTCGTGAGCTGGCCCGCGACCGTAAGTCGGCCCGTGACCAGCGGGAGCGAGACCGGCGACGGGCGGCGCCACAGCGTGTGGCTTCCCGCTCGGCTTGGCTTCCGTCTTGCCACCGGCTTGGTCGCCGGGCGGCTTGCCCCCCGTTTTGCCCGCGTCCGGTTTCTTGCCGCTTTCGGCTTTCTTGTGCGCCTCATCCTTCCCGCCGTGCTTGTCACCCGGCTTGGCTTCAGGCCTGTGACCCTCCTCATGGTGCTTCGCAGCTCCGCCTGCCGGTTTATGCACCTCCAGTTTGTCGTGTGCGGGACCCCTGTCGCCCTTGGCGCTGCCTTCGTCCCCCTTCTTGCCCGACTTGTCTCTGCTGTGTAGCATGTCCTGGAACTTCCGGTACTCTTGCATCTCTTCCGGAGTGGCCACCCAACCGGCAACGCTCTTACCGGACAACGCCGCCTTTCCCGCGGTCTTCCCGAGATCCGGCTCTTCGGATACTTTCGTCTCCCGCTTCTTCTTCTCCTCCCGGGATTTGGCTTCCATGGCTTCCTTCAACATGGCGTCGATAAGCTCCTTGGAGTCTTTCTGCGACCCCCACGTCGTAACCCCTAAGGTTAATTGACTTGCTGCTTTGGGCACTGCGTGTTCGACGGCAATGTTATCCTGACATGATTAACGGAAGCCTGCGCGATTTTTTATCTGCGGCGATGACATACGCATGACTCCTCCAAAGCACTTGTGGCGCGTTCCCACCGGCGATCGGCACAGGTAGCGCGACCGATCGCGACTGCTGACCAAAGAGCGAGTCGCGGCGATCCACGTTCACACCGGCAAGCGCTGCCTGCCGTTCGCCGCACCGAAATGTTTCGCGACTGGTGCCGTTCCCGCATTTCGCATCGCCATCGCCGCGTTACCACAACCATCAGAGTATAACCGTCAACCACAACCACAACGTTACCACAACCGTCAGAGTATAAGTGGCTAAGCAGCGTGCTTTGCGACTCCAGACAAGAAGCTGAAATATCCAGCTGCCAGCGGCACATCCGAAACGTTCGCTTTTCGAGCAAGGTGTCCAGTTGCGGCCGTCGCTTCGCTACCAATTCGGTTGCGCGACCTCCGCGATTCGCCAGTGTGAACACGCCTTTGCCTGCGGTGTAATCACTTGTCAGCTTTTTCCTCCCACCCCTTACAATGACAGGACAGCAGACAAGGTCCTATGCATATGCGAAACACGCGTCGTATTTATATGTGCACAATATTAGATCATGAATCGGATACATATACTGCACAGATTTTCCTTTTTTTTTTGGTCTGTTCGTTTTGGCGAGTTGGCGCGGTCACGTGACGAGACAAGGTCAATAACGAACCCAGGGAGAAGCAACAACAAGACGGTTGACAAACAGCATGCTGTCCGCAGGATTCAGTTTACAGAACTGCCCTATCCGTATATATTGTGGAGTTAGAAATTTGAAAATTTCGTGCTTCCCACATTTTTCTTCAAGCTTACAGATTTCCGGCAGTTCTTATAGAACAGTGCCACCCGAAATGGAAATTCCGCTTCCGACAGTGACTAGAATTTAACTTTTTCCGTCAAATGCAACGTTTTAAAAAGGCCAGTGGTTGACTCAGAAAAAAAGAAACAAGAAACATTTCTGCGTTTTACATGTATTTGTATAGGCTGCATCGGAGTTGTGCCCGGGCTCAAGCTTCCTCTTAAAGGGTTCCTGAGCCAACCCTCGGCCTGGGTGAAAAAACGCAGTCCGCGGGTAGCGTATACGCTATAGTGTGAACATCTCAGCCAAGTTTTGCAGTCCTGCGCGGCGCGTGGAGCTCGCAAATGGAACGCGAAGTCAACTTTCGCTAAACCGCTCTCTTTCCAACAGAAGCCTTCTCCTCACTCTTTTCTGGACACCCTATTTCGTAATATAGCAGATTTCCATACTGAGCTGCTATTGGCCAATAGCTGGCATCAATCAAAAAGGGCGTCTGGATCAGTGCGTTTCCTCCTATACTGTTACTGTGTACATTTTTTTGACGCAGTTTAATAAAGGGGCTGAAGTAAACGAAAATATGCAAATTTCTTAGCAGTTTTGAGCATTCAGCTAGCCTCGAACCGCGTCAAACTTAACACCACGCACGCTTGCCAGCGCGCTCACACCCCTGGCCGTTCCTGGTTAGACGCCATGGCAGACTTCGCTTCGTATTGAGCTATTGACAGAGCTTCAAAATGCGCAAGTTGTGCGTGGCTACGAACGTCGGTGAAGTATGGTGCAGGACAAAGACGACTCGCGCCACACAACGCGGCCAGAGTGGAGCGCCATGAGCGCGAGCACGTGCTCAACCTCTGTAGTGCACAAAGCGAACGCTGCAACTGCAACTGCAACGTGCAACTGCAGTCTGCTACACATGGCCTCCGAGATCACCTCCACGCTCGGGGTGATCTCGGAGGCCGTGTGCTACGTAGCGTAGATACCGCGTGGTGCCGCGACGAGTCCGCTGACTGAGCTCTGCGTTTCGCTGAGGACAACCGCGTTCGTCTAAGCTACGTTTGGCTGCGTCGTATAGGCGCCAAAATCGGGACTACTACATCTACGCGAACATTTAAAAAAAATCTAATTTGAACTGCGCGCCACGGTAACGTTCAGTAGGTGAAACGTCGTGAACACCCCGCTCCGCCGTAGCCTCCGCATCGCAAGTCATTAGAGAGTTTTAGAATAGGGGCCCCAATAGTTTTGGGCTTCAAAGAGCTTTGCGGGTGTTAGCGTTGGGGCACACAGGAGTGAAGAGATTTAGAATAGGGCTTTGCGTTTGCGGATAGTGTCTTGCTCTGACAGTGCCACGGCGGCGCCAAAGCTATTAGAAATAATTAAATAAAATAGACCATCTTATGATAAGAATAGTACTTTTGACATTCGTGTATTCGCGTTCAATTACAATTTAGAGGTTATTCTGTAAGCAGCAAACAATTAGCTGCGCATAGTTTTGAGGGTTTTTACGTGCCTTCACCAGTCAAGCTAAGCCGTGTTAGGCCTACAAACCATAAAATCCACAATAGAATTCGGAATAAGCGGCGTCTAATGAATCAATCTTCATAACACACGCTAGTTGAGAGAAAGCGATAAACGCAGTCACTTCTTTTAGCTTGCGAACTTCACGCGTTACTACGAATCGAACCCAGTTTGGTGCTAGGTTAGAGCCGTCGCTTCGATGGGTGCCGCCATACTTGTTTACGCAAATCCTTTGGGAAAACTTTTGGGACTCTCGCTAAATCAGTGAAATAGCCTGCCCAACGCAAAACCCAAGCGCAGTTTGCGTCTCGCGCATGCGCAGTGGCTTCGACGCTATCTCTTTGGGGCCCCAAAACGTTTGGGCCCCTATTCTAAAACTCTCTATTGAAGAAGGAGTGGAAGCACTGCTTAGGTGACGTTTGATTGCCAATAGCACCTCTTCTGCTGAATTCACTGAACTACTTTTTTTGCGGCTGAGTATCTATGAAACAGTCTATTTTCAACAGATGTATTTCATGCATAACTTCAGATGCATTTCTCTACTTCGATAAAAAGTTGCTTACGGCCCTTTTAAAGCGAACTCCGGCGTTATTTCGATGTGCCCCGATCTTAATAATATATTGAATTTACGTTCTCTTCTGCGCTCCGATTGTCTGTGCCAAACAATATGGCTGCAAGTCATTAAGTTTTTCTGAAAATGAATTTCAAAGATTGGTTGCGTTCCCGATCTTCATGGCTTCTTACTGGCCACCCCGTACTCGTGACGTCAGAGACTACACCACCAGTGTCCCTGAAATCATCGCTGAAATCGCCGCTGTCTAGTTCGGAAAATCATAAGCTTCGCATCTTTGGCGTTAGCGCTACATGTACTGCGTATTTAGCACGCGTTCTGCGGGTTTACGTTATGGCAGCGTAGGATCGGACGTCATCGACTCACCGTGACGTCACTCAAAGCAACTACCCATTTCGGTTTCGGCGTCTCGTTTATTAGTTATTTAATATTATCGATGAATTCCTAAGCAAATCGCACCACCTTACGGGTGACAGTATTGTCAATGCTATTTGAAAATGACAATATCCTAATATGGTTTTTTTAATATAAGCACCGGAGTTACCCTTTAACGGCAGCGTCGCCAGCTTACTTTCGTTCTTCGGCCTTTTTCGCCTTCAATACCGCTTCTTACGGTAAGTCTGTTGACAGTGTGGTGAGGTAATATGCTTATACAGCGCATCCTAATTTTTCGCTTTCTGCTTTCATCTTCTAATGCGCCCAGTACAACTGAGTAACACTAATAATCACGATGGAATAAACCATCAAGGATGACAGAGTGCCACTTGTCTGGTGTGTCCTATTCTGGTTGTTCTTTTTACTCAGTTGTACTAATCGCATTACAAGATGAACAAACCCCAACTAGCCCAATCACTCGCTTTACGCAACATATAAGCTCAAGTGAGTTCGATTCTCAAAATGCTTATTTAAGCGCGGGATACAATGCATGCCCCATAGTTGCGTTTTAGGACACTATAGTCAAGTTTCAACTGTGGGTAGCTCAGCAAATCAATTACTATTTAATTAATTACGATACCAATTACAATATATATGAAATAACATTTACTTCTTATTTTATTTAGAAGTGTGTTCTCCGTGACCAGAAGTGAAGGCGCAGAATTTGCTGCAGTTTTCTATGACGTGGAACTGTGTTGCAGTACCAGAGGGTTAAAGTCCTTATACTCTATACCTGTGACGTCGGCTTGGTGGTGATCTTGCCCAGCTGGTCTTCGACAACGTCGTTGAAGTCGTGCTTGTCGCGCTTCTTCTCCGGTGGCAGCGTGCGCACCTCCTCGTAGCCGAACTTGACCTTGTGGCCGGCCTCAGGGAAGCCCTTGCCGCCCTCGGCTTGCCGATCGGGGCTCTTGACTGCTGCGCCTCCGTCGCCTCCGTGGTCGGCTCGCTTTTGCGTCGCGATCGTCAGCGAGTCTCGTCGCTTGAGCGCTGGCTTCAGCGGCACCTCCGTGGTGCTCTTTTGAGGCTCGGGCACTTTCGTACCTGGGTTCGAAAAAGGCGCCCACAAAACACAAGAAGGTCACATTTTCAGTCCTGAGCGCAGAATTTCGTCTGCAACGAAATCAGTTCTGAAGAAGTCAGGGCGACGTTGTGCCTTTGATTACCAGCTGAGGGCAGAGGGGGGGGGGGGGGGGGGGCAGGAGACTGAACTCCTCGATAGCGTACGTAGACCTGAGTGTACTTTCATGAACCATGTGGGATCAAAATTAAGTTTGCTCTGCCAGTCTTAACACTGCCTCGGCCTGACCTGCTCTCCCCTGCTTTGTCCTACCTTTTACTCACAAGAACTGAAAGCTGGGCCAGTTTGTACGAATGCGCGATTGACCTAACAGAATGCATGATTACCGCTTGTCCTGTCGTGTTCCTCGAGCTGCTAGGCCAATCACGTCATGTTGCCTTGTCTTGCACCACATTATACCTAGCACTATCATGGTCTGACCTCCTCTGCCTTGACTTCGACTGCTTTTGCTGACATACTTTACCCTGCCCTAACATATTCTACTTAGCACTGCAATCGTCAGAAGCGTTTTCTTGCCGTACCGTGCACAACCTTGCCCCACATTGTGCCGCCCTACCCTGCCTAACGTTGCCTTGGTCTGCCCTTCTCTACCCTGCCTCAACATGCCTTGTGAAATGCCTAGTCACGCATTGTACTGCCCCGGCCTGCACTGCCTAACAGTGCCTTGGCCACACCATCTCTACTCTTATTTGGTCCCTTGCAGCGCATCGCACTCATTTGCCTCGTCTTGGTCTGTCCTTCTCTATCCTGCCTTGACACACCTTGCACAGCCTTCCCACGAATTTTACTGCCACGGCATGCACTACCTAACACTGCCTCGGCCTGATCAGATCTGCCCTAATTTGATCCCTTGCACCGCATCGTACTGTTTTGTCCTGCCTTGCTTTAACTTGGACTACATTGCCTCGCATTTTTCTGCCCTGTCTTGTCCTAGCCTGCCTAGCGCTACTGTGGTCTGACCTTCTCTAGCTTGATTCGCTGTAACTTGCACTGCCCCGCCCAGCCTTGTCTTACCTTTCCCTGCAATGCTGTGTCTAATAATGCCCTGGCCTGACACCAGCTCTATCTTGTCTTATTCTACCTTGCAGTCTTTTTCCCGCCGTTGTACTCGCCTTCCCTGCCTATATTGCCGCGCTCCGCCCTGCCTTTCATGGCCCTGCACCGTAGTTCGCCGCACAGAACTGTCATTTCCTGTCCTGTGCTATCCCACTTTGCCCAGCGTTGCCCTGCCTGTCTGCTCTGGAGGTGCTTTGCGCCTGCTGAAAGCTGTTTCTCGCTGTCGACATACGACTGCGGCTACACAATTGCCTTCAGTTATGTGCTTCAGTAAAGATGGCAGATTCCGTCGTTGAAGACTTCTAGTAACGCCATTGCTAGTAACGTCAGATAAAACACTTCCTTCGTGAATTAATTTAATTTCGCCTGTTCATGTTTTGCCGAGCAGATTTATGGTGATCTTGTGTCGCTAACAGTGTTGTAAACCAGAAATAAACAGACACGCGAGTCCAGACCCAAAATAACTCTAAAATCTGCGATACGAGGACCAAAATTCGCTAAAGATCCTCTTTAGCGACAACAAGCATAATCACGTTTTAATTATTTTTTATTGCGTCTATATAGAACACAACTGAAATAAATACACTTGTCAAAAAAGTCTGTTTCTGTTCGTCTATACTGCAATAAGATAGACAAATTATCATTAAAATAGGTGCTTTCTTGAGCGACTGTGAAGTGCGGAAACGTATTGCGAAACAAAACTTTAAAAAAAATGTACCTCCGCGAACTATTCTCACTGTCCGGAAGCATATTTAACTAATAAGTATAGTGATTAAAATTACAACAAGGTGTCCTCTGTTCTATCGCGGTATGGTCACGTGCACCTTCCTGTGTATTGTTCGCAGGCGTGACGGTCTTGTCGGTACCATCGCTGAGACCGTAGGCCTCCACAGTGCCGTTCTTACGAACAACGAGATTGGGCAGCGGGTAACTGAAGCAGCATTTATCGTTCCTTCGGTGACCAGCACGCGCAGAAAGGGTAGTATTTGTCATCTCTGTGGTCATTCTGTTTCTTAACTTAGATTTATTTACGTTCAGCTGGCTGGAAACACGCTGAATTCCCCTTCTGCTTCCAGGCCATAGATAAGCCGCATGCTTGCGACACGGGAAGCATGAATTATAGTAAACAAATTACATTGTTGTGCTGCCAAGAAAGAAGCCAATCGTACACTAGCACAGCTAGAAAACCCGTTCCCCGCAACAGAACAAATATCTCCCCTAGGCCGCGCGTAATACCACTAGATTTAGCGGGAGAACCGTTAAATTGGCAACACTTGTCACTAGCACCTGCTAAAAGAGAATTAAAATATTCTCACCTTCGGGCAGCTTCGGTGGGGAACGAGGCTCCTCTGGAACTTGCACAAAAAAGCAATGCATCTAAGGCTCCGATAAATAATAACTGGATGCAAATAAAGAAGCGAGACCACAATGAATTATGTTAATTGACAAGTTATTGACTGTCCAACAAATCTACAGCGTTCAATTATATACGCTTAAGGGGACATATTTCATAGGTAATCGGGAAGGACAAAGCATTAATTATGAACGCACTTTTTGTTTGTTATCAAACTTTTTTTTTCACTTTGGCTGGTTTTAGTTTCGGTCTTGCAAACATAGTTCCGTGCAGTCAGCGCGGTGCCAAATGCTTGGGAGGAAAACATCGATTTCGTTTCATATTGTGCTGGAGTCCCTTATGGAAACCGTTCTTTTGTGCAATCCCCTACCCGCACTGTCATTCAGAATAAATATGCACGTCATCTTGCGTCACAGTGAATTACGGAAAGATCACTTCCCGCAGCGGAGTCGCAAATTAAAACTCCGCACTTCATTTTTCATGTAACTTTCACAATAACACAAAGTCTGTTCACAGGCCTCCGCATTACAAAAGCATGAAAAAAATGTCATTTGCAGAAACAGCGGTGTGCTGCTGAAGTTCGCTCGAAACGTAGAATAAGTGCAAGTTGGGCCAGTCGGAACCGATTCCTTATAAACGACGCATAAAATAAGGACGCAAGCGAAAGAACGACAAAGTCGAAGCGCACTCGCAACGAAGAAACGTGTATTGCAGCGCCTCGGTTGCTACGAGCATTGAGGTCCGTATATACACAGAAATGTACACGTTTCTCGAAATAAAACCGTTATAAGTTAGCGCTGTGTCTGGCGTTCTTGTATATGGTCGTCCTTGTGAGTCGCTCTATACCCATTTTCCTAGTGTTTCAGAAATAAAGCCTTTTCCCCTCCTCTTTTTCTCTCTCTCAGATTCATAAAGTTACACGAAGGTCTTGAACCTCGCTCTACTCGGCAGCCATGTCAAGGAATCGTATTCGCGACCTCGCATACAGCCAAGCGACATAGGCCGACGAGCCGCCACGGCTGGCACACGAGAGATCTTCGTGAGCTAGTGTCTCCGAGTGACCTACCTAAATAATGGACTTGTTGAATCCGTTCTTCGCTTAAGGGCCTATAGCCAAAGATGCCCATGTACTGAGACGCAACTGCCCGATACGTGAACACCAGGCGCCTTTCGAGGTGGTCTGAAACGATTTCGGAAGGTCGCGGCTAAGCTCCCACATCCCACGAAACAGATTTCGGGAGCGACAAAGAAGCGTGGGACTCTCAAAGTGACGAAGCTCTATGCAGGGACCTAAGGTGAACAAACTATTGGAATGTATGGGCAGTTGAGAAGTTCTCGAATACGGTATACAATTCACCGCGGCCTGATGACATTTGCTTCAAACAAAAACATATACTCGAGAAAGCTGGTTAACTTCAATTCTTCGAATACACATAACCGCAAACGGGACGCAAAAACATTTTACGGCCCGATGCTCGAAAATGCGCACTTCCAATTGTGAAACTAGAGCGATGGGCACCTACACAAGGAGTAAACTTCTGTGAACTGCTATAGTGTGTGAATCCAGAGTGCGCAGCGGTTGCGGTTATGTTTTTGTAAGTAAACATGTGGTACAATAAAAATTGTTGCTGGGTCGAGTTGGTTCATAATTCTTAGGAATAAAAAAACATGGAACGTGGACAAGGGCGAGAGCTCAAGGGACATGTATTAGAGCTAGTCCGTGTCCCTTGACCTGTCGTCCTTGTCTGCGTTGCGCATTTCTTTCTTCCTAAGTTAAAGATATAGACTCTCGCGTAAACTGCATTAAATGTCAATAAACGTATTAATATTGTGTTGGTTCCGTTAAGCTTAACAAACCATACGAATGACACTTAAACAGTCTCTCTTTATTTGCGATATTTCATTGTGTAGATTTGAATGCTTACACCGCCCCATGATTTCCTGAACCGGACTTTCCAAAGATGTGCAAAACGGATGTCATAAGAGCAATATCACCAGGACTGCAAAATTGTGGCTTTACGCACTTAAATTCTTTATTGAGTTCCGTTACTAGATCAGTGACACTAGTTGTTTGTCTCGGAATTACATAGCTGCACACTTTTCTACGTTTTAAAACAGTTCTGTCGATATTTTGCGCAGTGCCTGAGGATCCTGTAAGTAAACATACCTCAAGGTGTGACATATACATATACCTAAATATATATATACGGGAATTTTCGCTCACGGGGTACGCCGGCACCGGATGATGACGCCGGATTTCCTGCGACGTGGGGCCCTTAACAATACCGCGTTAATAATTCCTATTTCAGTCAGCAGAATTCCGCGTTTTCTTTCTTAAATGTTTGAATAGTTCGCCCAATGAAATTGCTTCCTCATTTCGCATATTCAACGACAGAAAGGTAAATTTCACGCGAGCTGACTCTCAAAAATTATCTAGGCAATCTATCTAAATTCTAAATGTTTGTAAATCGTCCCGACAGAGCGTGTTGACTTAAGGCCTTACACTGCACGATGACTAATATCTACTATCGGAGAACAACTGATTCACAAGACTATGAACGTCAAGAGAAGATACGGAAAAAAAATTTACCAACACATAGTATATCTTCGTGCATCCTCTTAAAGTTCATCCTAATGCACGCTGCCTGAATTTCTTTTGAAATGTAATTCGGAAGCGATTACGTGAAATACTCATTGCGGATATAACATCGAATCCACGAGGAACTAACTGTATGAAAGTAGTTTAAGTATGTTCTTTCATTGTGAGTTCGTGAAAAATAATCTTAATTTCAGCTAGACCAGAGTGGCAGTTTAGGCACGTTAGCAATCCAGAAGAAGGTCAAAAAGCGCGAACTAGACAAATGTATATGCACATACGGAGTAAACATATTTCAGTCTTATGGAAGTTTTAAAAGCAGCATGTTGCAGACGACATTATTCTAGGCCTTCAGCTGGATTATTCAGAATGGCAGACATTATTTTCACGAGAAATAGGAACCAATATTCAACCAAATAACAAAAAATTCGCTAATTATCTTTTGAATTAGTTACTTTACGGCACATATTGGACTTTACGAATTGTAGCCGGTGAGATGGCAAGCCATATCCACTTGGAATGAATTTCCAGAATGACGCCAGTTTGGAGATACGTGACATCAAACTCGTCGTAAAAATTCACTGTTGTTCCACGTAGTTTTTTAACAAAATGCCATTTTATGCATTTGAGCAGAAAAGTAACTGGAACGCGCTTGTATTTCGTTTCAAACTTTGGGAGACATCTGAAAATTGGTGCAATCCTGGAGATTAATTTCAAGTGCATACGTTTGCAAGCTCACCGGCTGCAATTCGTAAGTTGCAATATGTGCCGTAAAGTAATTAACTAGCATGTTTGATTACTGCATTTTCGTTAATTAGTTGAATATGCGTTTCAATTTCTCGTGCTAGTAAGGTCCACCTCGAATAATCCAGTTTAAGGACAAGAATTTTGCTATCTGCCAAAGGCGATTTTGTTAAATTCCAGAAAACTTAAAAATCAACATACAATATATATATATATATATATATATATTGTGTGTTGATTTCGAATACCATGAGCGGACATGAAAATTACAAATGCATTGTTATTGCCACGCCAAGGCTATCACACAATGTTACTTTGATCTATGTCTTTAAAGCGGTGCTAAGGTACAGTATTAGGTCGAGCTAGATTGAAAAAGAAAATTAGGATTCTGGCTGCAATAAGGAATTTGTCGTTCTTAATGAGAAGAGAGCTTTTGTAAGCGCGAAAATGACGAAAATGAAAAAAATATATATATATACCAGTGAGGCGCCACCTATATTGCATTATGGTATATCGCATGTGACATCAGCACTGACTGCTGACGCCAGTCAGCGAGTGCTGACTGCCGTCAGCACTCGCAGACGGCGGCAGAGAGGAAGGTCACGTGAAGGTTACGTCAACTCTCCCATTCTGGCGCGGGCGGTTCAAACTGAGGAGCAACAGTGATGGCTTCAGTGGCGATTTTCTGCTCAGCAAAGTCGTATATTGACAGATATGGAACGATGACAGATTTCCACATATAATCTATCGATATAGCTCGACCTAATATTTTTCTTTAGAGTCCTTTGCCGCCAACGACGATGAGAGACGATTACATTAACCCCATATACGGATATGCTGCGTTTCGTATCTAACCATGGCATTTCAACAACAAAAAAATCAACAACCCTTCCCCTACTGGAAAATGGGGGTAAGCGAAACTTCTCTTCCGTGCACCTGACTTACGTCACGGTTAAGTAACCCACAAGTAACGGCGCCGGATTTCTTCGACTTCCCGCTCCCTCTCCTCGGGATCTTCTCGTTGCTGTAGGCTGGATTCGCGCGCCAACGGCGAGCCCTTTCACGGGCGAGTTCTCGCCACCGCTCGTCGAGGGTTGCCCTTCATCGGGGGAAAGCACAAAGCGTGGATGTCCCATCCGTTTCCCGAGGCTGAACTGATCGGACACGAAGCCGGCGTAGCACGCGCGAATCCCTTTCCTGCCCTTTCCCTCCCCAGCGGAAGCAAGACGGCTCTGATTGGTTGCGCGCGTGGCGTGAGCGCGCGCCTATGCAGCTGAAATCCTTGCTAATGACTCAGGCTCCGGCGCCGACGCATCTGTCAACTCATGAAACCGCCCTATCCAAAAGGTTCATTGCTCTGGTAGCAATTCGGTGCGTGATCATGACAACGCCACATATGAGCTAATACAAGCGTCGCTTGAAAATGGGGTTCTCACGTTCCCGTCACACCAGAGGGTCGTGACAACCAACTTGAAAAGCGGTCATGTCACTGAGATGTCTGAGTGGTATACGGTATCCTTCTGATAGCCCAAGGGATAAAAAATTCAGTAGAGACACTTAACCCACAGACATGCCGCAGATTTTCTTAATTTCAATGGACCTGAGAAGACACTTATAGACACCCTGTGTTTTCTACTGTGCTCGTGAGCTCTCTCGTTCTCTCTGCATTTTCTTTCTTTCAATCCCTCACCATCTCTCCCCCGTGCAGGGTAGCCAACCAGATGTCCATCTGGTTAACCTCACTGCCTTTCCGTGTTCTCTGTTATAAAACAAGACGTCTGTGAACTCTCCATAAACTGCAAAAACAGATTTTTGTAGTGTCACTCACACGAACACCACAACGAATGACACCCATTGAGAGGCTGCAGGTTCGAACCTACTATCCCTCTCAGTGCATCACCGGCGGACGAATTCTCAACCGTCACAACCACAACCACAGCAGAGGCGTCAAGGAGCGCGCAGGCGCTCGTTTGTAACTGCATATCCGATGCATAAATGGCAGCAAATTTTACATTCGATGTTTCCTTATCACGTCACTTACAATTGATTCAGGATCTCCTCAGCTACTGAACCTTCTTTCTATACCGCGTTCAAATTTTGTTCCGGCATAAGCAGCTGATACACTTTCGAAGTGTACATCGTGTGACAAACATCGTCCCAGTAGTTCAGAACGGTAAAGCAGGGGTGGGTCTTACGAAATACGTTTTGCATTCAATCAACCGCAGCTACGGTCATCAAACTATATGCAATCAAAGCTCCGCAGGCGAGTGCTTCAACGTATTACTAAAGTCAAAGCAGTTAAAATTGCCATCTCTAGAACAACCAAAACATATAAGCTATCAAGGGGCAGTCAAATTTGATTACAATACAGCCCTGTGATTTAAAAAAAAATCAATGCTTGTTCGGCATATTAACGAGATATTACAGGTATAGGCCAGCAAGAAAGCGGTGTTGACTGATGTTAGCAACAAGAAGAAACAGAACTGACTGGTGAAGACGCAGCGAGACGATATAGAAGATGAAACCATAGACAAGCAGAATTGAGGCAATAAAGAAGGGGCAAAGGTCATATAGAAACGATAGATAACAGCTTGCAGTTGCGAATACATGGACTCCCGCTGTGCATGTAACTCTTTCGGTTAGTAGATAAGCTGATTCGGTCAAATGCCGCCGAGCACTGCGAACAAAAGAAATCATCTGTATATAGTGGATTCCAGACAAAATAAATTCTTTACAACAGAAAAACCGCTTAAACGGAATAAGGGTTGGCTGCCCATAGGCAGAATGTTAAACTCGAGCAAAGCGAAAGCTTTTTTGGGGGAAATCCGCTTAAACTTATCTGGAACCGAAACTGCCACACAGGTCATCGGCCATCATACTGCATATGAAACAAGAGCGACCCAATGACCATGTTATCAAACGGTGATGCTATTTGAAATAGTCAAGAAAATAAAATCCATCGCGCATTCACGCTGCTGTGGCGTTTCAACGGCTGTTCTGTGGCGCTTACGTTGTCACTTAGGCGGTACTATGGGATATTGCCAATATAATAGCACTCACATTCACAAAATCACCGACTCGCTCAGACTTTGAGCCATGGGACTACGCTCGGTATTATGTGGACTCGGTTTCGCATAATACGTCGTGTACCTAAATAAAGCGGGCAGATCCCACGCCCTGCGGGAATCGATGTTATGCGAAGCAGTGTGCAGTGTGTGCTACCAAGTTACTGAAACGACCATGATGGCACCAAGACGTAGGCGGCTGTTTCATGTCCTACATGACACGCATGTCATGATATTCATGTCATGACGGCTCATTTATGTTCGTCGTGCACTCTTGTATACTATGCCAATTTTGGTACATACCAAGTTAACAAAACGACCATGAGAGCACCAACACGTAGGCGGCTTTTCATGACCTACATGACACGCATGTCATGAACTATCATTTATGTTCGTCATACACTCTTCTCATACTATGCCAATTTTGGTACATACCGAGACGTAGGCTGCTGTTTCATGACCTACGCGACCACAAATCATGATGTTCATGTCATGACCGTTCAGTTATGTTCGTCGCACACTCTTCTCATACTATACCAATTTGGTACATACCAAGACATAGGCGGCTGTTTCATGACCCACATGACACGCATATCATGGCATTCATGTCATGACCTATCATTTATGCTCTTCATACACTCTTGTCACACAATGCCAATTGTGACACATACCAAGTTAACGAAACAACCATGACAGCACCAATACGTAGGCCGCTAGTTCATGACCCTCATGACCAGCATATCATGACCTATCATTTACGTTCGCCATACACGCTTGTCATACTAAGCCAATTTTGGTATGTACCAAGTTAAGGAAAGGACCGCGAGAGCACCAAGACGCAAGCGGCTAGATACATACTGTCAAAGTGGCAAATGTTCGCCAAGAAATGCTTCGCATTTAAAAGACATTTAATCACATGGTTCACTTCGACCCATTAAGACACAGACAAGCATCGATTCATAGCGACTAAGTTTCGTTGACTCACGCTCATTTCAATTCACCTCGACTAGCTGCCGATTCCGACACAAATTATCGAGGACTCGCTTCGACTTACTAAGACTCAGTCCCACTCAGACTGACTTCGACTTGATGAGAGCATGACGCGAGGTTTGTCCTGAGTCTGACCTAAACCGACTAGTGAGTGAGCTGACCAATTTAAATCGTCGACCATCGAAGCAATCCAGGAGTATGAGTACACTGATGACCGATTGATTGATTATTTCTCGCCATTTTACGGTGGCTTCTCGACGTCCATTTTGACTCGACTCTCCCCCGATTCAGACTCACACTTCTGGGAACTGACTTAGACTCATACAAACTAACGATTCATGCGCCACTCATACTTAGTTCGGCTCACTAAGGCTCAACCTCAAAGGGCCCGGGTGAACCTGAGCGAGTCGGCGTATGCTGTTAAGAATGGCCGGCTGTGGTGCAAGTTTTGCCACCCAGTTGCGACTATGGCGGCAACATTCCGGGAGCGTCGCCGCACACCTCTAGCCACGGCGTGACTAAGTCGACTGTGTGTGAACAACGACACGTGCGTGCTCGACTCTCCGTCGTTGGAGCCGAGTTTGACGAAGTCGCCATTGTGACTAAACGGGCTCGGCGGACCAACTATTGTTACTGAGCCGCGGGAACTTCAACTGACACCCCTTCCCACGCGCCGACCAAGACGCCAGACAATGGGCGGCCGGCGGGCGCGCTGCAGTTCAGGGAATAAATGCCCCTATGGTGCCTCGTTCTTCTCCCCTACGGGGCCTGGTCAACTCGCCTACGGTGCTTAGACGGCCGTTTCCGTCACCTGGGTATCGGGAGAGGTCCGAGTGTTTAAAAACCGCTGTTGTGCGACTGCTCAGGACACTCTCTCTCAAGCAGTCATGTTAGACTGATGTACTTTCTCAAACAGTCATGTTAGACTGATATAGATACTGTAAATAAACCCATATTCCTCGTTCTCGATGAGAAGCAGTCCTTCCCTTCATCAACGTCCTCAGCGTGGATAAGTTGGACGACGGCATGGGCCAGCTACCTTCTAAGTCATGCTCGACTCCAATCTTGACAACGAATCACGAGCGATGGGATTGAACCCCCCATCATAACAATGCTGTCACTCCCAGTAGAAATAGAGTGATCTCTCAGTCAAAAAAAGGAGCGGTAGCAATGAACTCATTCATTCATTCATTCATTCATTCACTCATTCATTCATCCATTCGTTATCATTCATTCATCGATTGATTGATTGACTGACTTATTCTTACCAGTTTTTGGTGGCTTCGAGTCGCCGGCTTTGTGATCTCCGCCTTTATGTCCTTCGCCTCTATAGGCCTCTTCCATCTGACCCTCTGAAATAGAGGTGAAAAAGGAGGCTTTTTTTTCTCTAGCACCAGACCTCGCACAGTCGCTGTATCCCCGTCTTTGTCTCACCCCCGTCCCACTATCTGTTGCCTTTATTGCGATATTAATTGTATGAACACTGCAAGCGCATTTGTGCCGTCGGCGTCGGCGTCGCCGTGACTACAAGGGCGATAACGCCGTCGCCGCGCGCCCTACGCTGTATGTGCGAGTGAAAGCGTGCGAGGGGAGCTGACGATCGCGGTTCAGTGTCACCCGCGAGAAAGGGACGAATGCGAAGAGGAAGCGCGCCGTCTTCTATCGCGCGCGAGGCACCCAACGTTACGAGGCGTCGGGTGGAGGAGAGTAAGGGGGAGGTGAGGCGTTCTCTCCGGCGCGCAGCTTTGTGCAAGGTATATGCAAACTAGTAGCGCAGCTTCCACAGAAGCCCACATGCCAAGCAAATGGCGGCTCGTTGCAACCGTCGCTATCTACGTATCGGGGGGACAACTAACAGCAAGCAAAAAATTAACTTAAAAAATAAAAAGAGACCTCACCACCGGAGATGGCAGTGACGTCAAGATCTTACGCTGCTTGGCGCGAATGTTTGAATTTCTTTAGGGTCCGGCATTGCGACCGCTACACCAGCAATTATTTTTTCTTTTGAGGCTGAGGCGAGCTTGCGACTTGCCTCAGGTGAAGCCCCAGCAAGTCATTAATCTAAAGGCGGGGTATATGTCTCAATGAGAACATAATTAGTCTGTTACTAACAATTGCCCCCGCAGGTTCCTTAGGAAGGTGATCGAATAGGATGGAAATAAATGATAGTGCCACAGAGGTTTCGAAAGCAACTTCACTATTATTCGCCTAGAATAATGTAACCAATATAATTGACCAAACAAAAGACGTTTAAATTGATTAAAAGTACTAAGGCCAGCACAAAGTAGTAATGTACAGCAACATATGCGAAAGCTTCTCACATAATCATTAGAAATTCCGCGCGACAACGTGTAAAAGATAACACCGAGGAGCTCAAAAACCAAGAAGTTGAAAATTCTGTCTTCTGAGCGACTGAAAAGAGGCTTTGCACCCACGAATTTGTCTTGAGAGCGACTAGAAGGCATTTGGCGAGCGTCTAACATGGTCTGGCTGAGAGCCTGTGTTTTGGCCGCCTCTGTACTTGGCGTACCATCGCGTCGACTGAGTCAAAGTTGCTTTGGAAACGCGCATTCGCCCGTGTATTTGTGTTCTTAAAGTGCAAGAAATAATGCCCGGAAAGGGAGGGATGCTTGAAAATTAGGTGTTTCCTTCATATTGTTACGGGGTTCCAAACAGTCAGACGTATATTTACAGGATATTTACAATAATTGTAGCAGCTGACAAGACGGTAGACAGCGCGCGTAGTCCAGAGCGTTGTCTTCTTCCGACCAAGCTAAAAAAATGGCTGTGGCTTAGCTAAGGTTAAGCCCAGGATGCGAAGCATACTAGCCTTTATTTTAGTTGTTGAACCACTGTTTAGCCTGGTGAACTGCTGTTGCTTGGCTATATTTGGTTCGGCTAGACGAAGAAACAACTCAAGCGTTACTCTGCTTCGCCTTCAAGAGTGGAACGCGACAGCGTTCCCGTCGACCCGCCAAGGGGTGGAAGACAATGGGCTACGGCGCAGCGACTAAGCGCCCCGCATTGGACGCGGTGAGCGTCGAGCAACACAGCGTTCGGTGCGGCAACGAAATGTGCGCCTGAGCAAGCGACGCACGCCTGAGCCTTAGAAACAGCTCGTTTCTAAGGCAACACCGCATTCACTAGAGGCGCTTTTGTACCGCTTTGAAGCATCGTACTCGTGGCTCAGCGGTAGCGTCTCCGTCTCACACTCCGGAGACCCTGGTTCGATTCCCACCCAGCCCATCTTGCAAGAGTTGAGCCAAAGCCACCTAGAAACAAGCGCAGCTGCTTATATACCGCCGCGACGCCGCGAGCGACGGCGCGAGTTGGAGCCCCGTTTCTTCTCTGTCGTGACGTCACGGTGTCACGTGGTATTGAAGGCGACACCGCCGCGCCTGAGGAGCTGGGTTGAGCTCTAGCAATATGCTTCGCATAAAACATCTCCTTAGTCAGCGTGTCACATGACTTCCGGCGGCTGAAGCACCGGCTCGGTGCCGGTTAGGAGGCGGGCGAGTGATACACCTTAAGACGCGCGACGTGGACCACGTCGGAGCGATGCTAAGCCACGGTTGGCTCAAGAAGGGTGATTTCGTACGCGACGTCAGTTACTTGACGCAAGACACGGTAAGGGCCAGTGTAGCGTGAAAGTAACCTCTTCGAGAGGCCAACGCGTCGCGATGGCGACCAAAGGTGAACCAGGGCACCCGGTGTGTAATGGACGTCACGATGGCGGGCGTCAAATAAGCGCCGCTGACTGTCCTGCGACTCCACAAGTCGACGTCGGGCAACGTGGGGTGCTTCTTGTGCTTTGAGGATGGCTTCACGGGCGTGCTCGGATGTGGAATTCAGACAGCAGGCAGAACGGCGTCGAAAGGGAGCGTAGGGTCGCGGCCAAACAAGAGGAAGAATGGCGAGAAGCCTGCGGTATCATGGCGAGACGAATTATAGGCGAAAGTAACGAACGGCAGCGCAACGTCCCAGTCGCGATGGTCAGCGAAGACATACATGGACAGCATGTCAGTAAGGGTGTGGTTAAGGCAATCGGTTACACCGTTCATTTGTGGGTGGTAAGCAGTAGCAAGTTTGCGTTTAGTCGCGCACGAGTGTAGAATGCCATTGACAACTTTAGAAAGTAGTGGCCTCGGTCGGTGAGGAGCTTTGCGAGGGGCGCCGTGGTGAAGGATGACGTTCTCTAGGAGGAAGTCGGCGACATCGGTTGCACAGCTTGTCGGAAGAGCCCGTTTGATTGCATATCGGGTGGCGTAGTCTGTTGCTACAGCAATCCACTTGTTTCCCGAAGCAGACGTAGGAAAAGGGCCTAAGAGATTAACGCCTACACGGAAGAATAGCTCTGATGGTACGTCAAGTGGTTGAAGGCGACCGGCAGGGAGTGTGGTCGGCATTTTGCGTCGTTGACAAAGGTCACATGCTGCGACATAACGGCAGGCGTCACGGTATAGACCAGGCCAATCAATAGAAGCGCCGACGAAGGCGGTCATAAGTCCGTGACACGCCAATGTGACTGGCAGTCGGTACATCGTGAAGCTGGGCGAGAACAGGCTGACGCAGATGCTCAGGCACAACGAAGAGTTGGTCAGGGCCGTCCGGGCGCATGTTAGCGCGGTACAGTATACCATCTTGAAGTTAAAACATGCGAAGGGAAGGATCGGGCGTCGTTGAAGTGAGCCGTTGAATAAGGCGTTGCAAGGAGGCGTCCCGACGTTGTTCGGCTTCAATATCGCCAAAAGCAGCCAGAGAGAGAACGGTGACCGGTATACCGGCCGCAGAAACGTCAGTAGGGTCGACAGGATGGTGCGACGTAAATCCGTCTTGATAATGATCCCGCACCTCCATCAAGAATGTTACGGGGTTAAAAACAGTCAGACGTATATTTACAGGATATTTAAAATAATTGTAGCAGCTGACAAGACGGTAGACAGCGCGCGAAGTGGAGAGCGTCTTCTTCCGATCAAGATGAAAACATCTTCTTCGTCAGCGTGTCACAATATTTTATGGAACTGGCTGGGAGGAGTCGACTTGCTAATAAATGTATGTAAAAGTGAACTTATCTGTAATGCCGCCCATTCACCACTTGCCCACCTTCTGCCTCTACATGCAGTAGTCCTGTTAGGCCAATATATCAAAATGATACATGCTTGTAATTCACATTTTTTTGCAGCTTATTGCGTCCGGTGGAGCTTCGTACGGCAAAGACTGCCGCTTACCTGTGCCACAACTTTGAATGATCGCACAAAAAGCCAGGAACGAGCATTCATGTAGAACAAAATAAGGATTTCATAATTTCAGATGACATCTTGCGTTTACCTTATGAAATTGCACGTGGCGCAGATTCTGCGGAGGCATGTAAAGATTGTTCGCGATCATTTTCACTAAATAAAACAATTCCACGCCAAGGCCGCGCGTGATTCAGCAGTAGAAGTACAAAAACAAAAATGACGCGCCGATCAACGAAGCCGGCGTAGCGTGTACCAGCTAGCCTTCAAAACGCGCGCGCCCAGAACCGAAATCGGAGGGTGTAAACAAGGTATATGTAGACTGGTAGCGAAGCTTCCATAGAAGCGCACATGTGAAGAAATGGCGCATCGTTGCAACCATCCCCATCTACGTATCGTGGGGACAACTAACAGCAGGCAAAACATAAAAATAAAAAAGTGACGTTACAAGCGGAAATGGCGGCCACGTCAAGATCTTATGCTGCATGGAGCGAATGTTTTAATTTCTTTAGCGTCTGGCAATGCGACGGCTACGTCAGCAGTTTTTATTTTGAGGCTGAGGCGAACTTGTGACTCGGCTCAGCTGAAACTTCAACGTGTCCTTTAACCATAGGAGTGGCATATGTCTTAATGTGATTATAATTAGGCTCTTATTGACGACAATTGCTCCATTAGGTTCCTTACGAATGTGAGCGAATGGGGGGGAAATAAATGACACTGCCACAGAGGTTTCAAAAGCAACCTCACTTTTATTAGTCTAGAGTAATACTACCAATGTAACTGACCAAACAAAACATGTTTGAATGCATGGAAAGTACTATGGCAAGCAGACAGTCATAATGCATAGCAACATATGCGGATCCTTTTCACAGAATCATTCGTAATTCCTTGCGACGCCATCTATTCATATGCAACAGTCATCAGACAAGACAACATTGCCCTACATTATCATTTAGGAAACATTGCACTTACTAATTCACCAGGCCGTCGGACACTCGCAGCCTTGATTAAGGAGAGTAAACGAACCTAGCGCCACGTTCCTTCGAGGAGCGTTTCGCATTTATCGTCCCGACGAGACAAGCGCGTCGCATACAGCAGCATCAACTGCTGCGGTATATGCGACGCGAAAACCTGCACTCACATGTTTCGCCAATGAATGCCATGCGCCAGGCCACGCAAAATTAGAAGTGCAGCGCACGCCGCAATTTGAACAGACACGCCAGGAAATTAAAAAAAAAAGTCGGATGAAACCACCGCGTTCAAGTGAGCATTGCCATTCCGCACGACGTAATAACTAGTTCGCAAAGTCTAGCCAAGCATTGCGCCACAATCACTGGTTGGTAGGTGGCACCAAGAACGAACTAATGAATTGAGATATAGAAAAATATATATATTTGTTTTAATACAACAAAACTACTTGAAACGGAATATCTGCTCGTATGACAGTATTCTGATAAAAAATGTTTGAAATTTTTTTTCACACATAGGTTTTCTAGATTTAGTGTTTGTGCCCCCCTCACCTGGTCGCGCTCCAATTGTGCACCACTAACTGATGTCTTTGGCGATAGGTTTTGGCACGCCTTCCGTTCCAAGAATCGAGACCTATTTAGAAGGACGTTGGTGTTAATCCCATTCGCTCAGTGCGCGCTAATCAATACGGCCGCTGGGCTCTATGCGAGTCTCCGCTCTTGTTGAATTCGTTTAGAAAAAGCTTATGCAACAAGAGAAGATACGAACACTGAGACACAATCAATGCACATTTCCACCAGGACGATCACATATACAAAGTACGAAGCGCTGTATACACGGCACGTTTTCAAAGAACTGTCCGAGTCCTCACTCACTAACACATAACCACATAGACCCACGCAACACACATTTATCCAGAAACTAATGGTCACGTTATATAAAATGATGTTGATACATAGAGTGTACACAATGGTTATGTACAATGATGATGTGACAGAGAGATTTTACATAATCTTGCAGTGTGGCTATGAGATGGGTATATACAACGATGATCGGGTATACGAGATCACGCACACACAGAAGCAAGAGGCAACTACATTTGTGCACATTCAGTGAACACCACTGATAGCCTGGCTACAAGAACCAGGCTGGTCGACAATTAAGCCATAACCCGCCGTGGTTGCTCAGTGGCTATGGTGTTAGGCTGCTGAGCACGAGGTCGCGGGATCGAATCCCGGCCACGGCGGCCGCATTTCGATGGGGGCGAAATGCGAAAACACCCGTGTACTTAGATTTAGGTGCACGTTAAAGAACCCCAGGTGGTCGAAATTTCCGGAGTCCTCCACTACGGCGTGCCTCATAATCAGAAAGTGGTTTTGGCACGTAAAACCCCATAATTTAAATTAATTAAGCCATACGCGTCTATCAGACACCGACAGGAAGCGGCATGACCACTGTCGAAGGATCTCTTCTTCCCCAAGGAAGAACAACTCCTCCGACAGAAACGATAGTAGCTCAGAGTAGAGCCTCCCCAGAAGTGGAAACAGAGCGCGGCGACGATGTCCAGCGGCAACTGCCTCGCACCGGTTGCGCCATAGACAAAACGCCCCCGCAGCAATTAAAAGTCGAGCAAAGCGAGCGCGTGAGCAGCGACCAGATGTAATAAAGTGGTTAATTCCAAGGCCACGGAAACCAGTATGCACGGCCCTCCAAAATACCCTGGCAACGACTCATTGCAGCGGTACATGTTTATTGGATTCCTGAAAGGGGCAATTTGGACACAACGAAGATGGGACTACGCCCCACCGCTCTAACCTGTCACGAGTTGGAAGCACTTTCCAGCCTAGACGCCACATGAAGTCGCGTAGGTGGTCAGGCAGAAACGACGCCGTTATTGCATCCCACGACACATTATTGGAACGTGCTCGGCGCGCAGGGGGAACTAGAGATAGCAGTAAGGCTGACATAATATCTACAACACGGTTCTCGAGAACGTCTACATCAGGACATACCTGTTGTATGTGGCGATAAAAGGCCACGGCCGTAGAGTAAAATACAGGAGCGTCTAACACTTGTGGTCCGTGATTTAAATGTACGCCCGGTAACATGTAGCGAATTTTTGTGCCACGAAAATAGCAGGCGAGTTCGCGCGCAGGACAAGGATCGCGCTGCAACAGATGGAGCAGAAATCGAAGAGCAAGCAGCCGGCAGCGGTGACACACGGATGGTAACGTCAACCCACCGCGAGAGCGTGGTTGCCCAAGCGCCATGCGACAGACCAGTTCTGTACAGCCCGACCAGAAGAAGGAACCGAGAAGGGACTGCAGAGACCTAGTAACTCGTAATGATGGCTTTACAACGCGACAAACGTACCACACTCGGGCGCAAAATACAGACTGTGCTAAGTACCTTCTTTCTAATAGGTTAAATCATATCCTTGAACATTTCGAATATTTCGCCTTACATCTTCAAGAATTGAGGGCCACACAGAGTATGATATGCCATCATGGGTGTCATCAATCCCTAAAATACGAATAGAGTCACTCTTTTGAAGACGGAAAATAGGACTTAGGTGTGTATGTGGTGAACCAATGAACAAATAACGACATTTTGAAAAATTTAGCGCAGCACCTGAAATATTTCCGTACGCAATGAAAATTCGAAGGCAACGGGATAAGCTATCTTCATTCATGTGATGTCATCGGCGAAGGCTGTCACCTTCAGAACACCGCTACCAGGCAGTGGGAGACCGCACACGTAAAGGTCTCTCAATATTGAGCGCAGATGCGGCTCAAGGCTGAGCACAAAGAGCACTGGGGATAGAGGGCACCCTTGACGAACACCACGGGTAACGGGAAATGGTGCACTTTCCCGACCATCAAGAAACAACGTACTTCGGATATTTGAATAGGCATTCCTAATAAGTTCAACAAATTTTGACGAAAAGCCGAACGAGGTCAGTACATTAAATATGTAGCTATGTTCAAGGCGATCGAATGCCTTTTCTTGATCTAGGGAAACTAACAGACCACGTGCTGACCTGGTCAGCGTGTATGTCATTATGCCACGCGTAACGAACGAAACACCGTGTATCTCTCTGCCAGGGACTGAGCATGCCTGGTGGTGCCCTATTAAGGAAGTCATTAGGCTTCCCAAGCGTCGGGTGAGAACAGCTGTAAAGGTTTTGTAGTCAACGTTGAGAAGCGTGATTGGCCTCTATTCTTCTGGACGAACGGATGATGGATCGTGCTTAGGTATCAGTACAATACGACCGCCGCGAAAACCAGACAGGAATTCAAAGTTCTCAGAGCAGCGGCTGATAACAGACACGAAAGTGGCATCAATGTCTTCCCAGAATGTTAGATAAAACTCTACGGGTAACCCGTCCGGTCCTTGGGCCGAGCCACGCTTCATGGACGATAATGATGATTTTACCTCGTCAGCTGACGGTCGTACACAAAGACGTTCAGCGACTTCAGGTGGAATCTAAGACAGCTCACTAAGCATACCGACGTTATCATGACCCATTCGCATATTCGTACGCACCCTGTTTAAAATGCGATACCAAGAGCGAATAACCACGCGCGGGAGGCGACATAACAGGAAGTGATCTAGGAGCCACAGAACCGAATGCACTCGGCTGTCTAAAAAGCGAGTTTCTTGCAAAGCGCAGAACTTCAGGGTGTGCACATGGACTACGTCTGCATCGCCATCGCTGGCACAGACGACGCTGCGATGACGCGTTGGAAACGCCTGCGTAGCTAACGCTGCCATGACCACATCGGCGGAGTTGGTTGGCTGACCCGAAGGGCAATACGGAGCTTCGCGGCAGTATTTGCCAGTTCTCCTGACGTGCGTCGTCTGAGTGCACAAGTGAACAATGCAGACGCCACTGCACCTTGGGCGCGTCCCATGACTCTGGGTCAGATCTAGAAACAGAGGCTCGCAAGACCCTTGACAAACAAAAGCGCGAATGCGCTTCATGTAGAACGCGGATGTCGAGGCGCAAAGGTTTCGCTGATGAAAGAGCAGAGAAGCAAGCTGCAAGCATAACTGGTCGGTGATCGGAAATATAAACAGGAGATGACGGTAAAGTTATTACATCAGACCGGATGACACACTGAGCTAAATAGTTTGACACATAGGCACGGTCTAACCTGCCTGGCTACGCGGCGCGTCGCCATGGCCAGACAAATGAACCATGAAAAAGTCTATATGTACCCAGCAACGAAAAGTGCTGGACGAGGCGACGCAACTGCCGTACGTTCCAATCAGGGCGACCCCAGCCCGGGCCTTGCACACCTGCTCGCGCGTTTAAAACGCAATTAAAATCCCCAATAAGAACTACGTGACGACCGTCGAGGAAATACACGTCCAGGTCACGAAAAAAATAATTGGACTTAGTGGCTTGCGCGGGCCCGTAGATGCACAAAATACGTAACCTAAATGAAGACAGCACACAATCAAATGCTAATATCCGCCCCGTCCCATCATAAAGAACATGATAATCTCTCAGTAAAGCTCTGTTAAGCATAATAATATGGACTCCACTGGAGCGTGACACGCGAAAGAGAAAAAAAAGCGAACCAGGAATGCACGTAAACAACTATAGACATGCGCGCTGTACACAAGCACGCTTGCTGAACTCCCAGAATTAAAACCAAGCATGTGGAACAAGGTTTTCTCCAGGTGAAATTTCGCCAAAATCAAATGGATGAAGTGCGCAGTCAAAATTATTTGATTAACCAAAAGGAACTCATTATAGAGCATGCAGCCTTTATGAAATAATTTTAAAAATGGTTTGTAATAGTACAGTTTCCTCTTTTTGTGGGGCCAACTTTGCGCCTCAACGATGCGGAAACTTCGGCTCAGTTGCGCTTATCCGCGGAGTACGATAAGAAAGGAGCGCCGACTTGTGTGTGAAGTGATTTTAAAGAGAATGGGAGAGATAAGTGCAGTGCCGTAACTGTCTCTCACAGGAGGACACCTCAACAGCACTGCACGGGGAAAGGGGTGTGGGGAGAGAAAGATGAAGAGAGAGGAAAGGAGGAGGCGGGAGGGTCCAACCCTCGTGTGCTCGGGTACGTGGTGTCGCAACGCACCAAACGCCTGCTGACGCAGGCGCCCCTGCGGGGTTCGCCGCCGCGCCACACATTCGCTAAGGACAAATCGTGAAACGACAGTGGCGTACCAACTATCTTTAAGGCGAAAGCCTTCCTAAGCTCATGGTGAAGTTTGTGTCAGCCGACGTGACCGCCGGAGTGTCCGCCGAAGCGTCATCACGCCATATGAAGACAGATTAATAAAATGATTGAAAGTGACAGTTAGTGAATGATAGCGTTGTAACAGAGATTGGTAGAGGCTAATAATGACTAGTAATGACTAATAATGACTACTGATGACTTGTAATGACTACTCATGACTCCGAAATGACAGATATGTCTAGCGACGGCTTGTAATAACCACAATTGATTAGACATAACTAGGATTGTCTATTAATGAGTAGTAATGACTACTCATTAATGACTTGTAATGACTTGTAATGACTACGAAATGATTAATATGTATAACGACGGCTTGTAATGATTACAATTGATTACCGATGACTAAAATGCTTACTAGTGAGCAGTAATGACTAATAATTACTGAAATGACTTTTAATGACTAATAATGACTATGATATGACCAACATGTCTAACGACAACTTGTAATGACAACAACTGATTAGAAATGACTAAAATGCTTCGTAGTGAGCAGTAATGACTAATAACGACTGAAATGACTTGTAATGACTAGTAATGACTACGAAATAACCAATATGTCTAACAACTTGTAACGACTACAATTGATTAGAAATGAGTAAGAATGCTTAGTAATGACTAGTAATGACTAATAATGACTGAAATGACTTGTAATGACTACTAATGACTATGATATGACCAAAATGTCTAACGATGGCTTGTAATGACCACAATTGATTACAAATAGCCATGACCAGTAATGATTAAGTCATTCTGCAAGCGTCTTGTATGGTCTGGCTGAGAGCCTGTGTAGTTTTGGAAACATGCAGTTCGCCCGTGCATTCGTGCTCTTAAAGTGCAGGAAATAATGCCCGCGGGAATGGGGGAATGCTTGGAAATCGATGTTTTCTTCATAATTTATAGTACGGATTGGAATGACTCGAGTTTTTTCGACGCGATGTATGCAAAAGTGAATTGCTTTCGTTTGCAATGCCGCCCATCCACCACTTTCGCACGTTTCTCCTCTGCATGCAGTATTCCTATAAAGTCTACATACCAAAATGAGACATGCTTGTAATTTACGTTTTTCCACTGATGCCGTTGGTGGAGCTTCGTACGGGAACTACTGCTGCTTACCTGGTGCCGCAACGTTGGATGCACACGCAAGAGACCGGAAGGAGCGTTTATGTACAGCGAAATAAACGTTTCCTCATTTACAAGGCGTTTTCCGTCTACTTTACGAAACTGCACGTGGCACAGATTCGATGGAGACTTGTAAAGATCGTTCGCAATCATCTCAATTAAATAAACGATTCCACACTAAGACCGCGCGCGAATGAGTAGCAGAAGCAAAAAAAAAAAAAGAAAAGGAAGGCGCCGAGTAACGCAGCCGGCATAGTGCGTGCCAGCTAGCGTTCAAAACGCGCGCGCCCAAATCCGAAACCTGAAGGAGTTAATCCCATCCGCTTGGTGCGCTACAGTCAATTCGGCCGCTGGCCTCTATGGGAGTGTCCGCTCTTGTTGAATGTCTCTCTCTATGGTTCTGGCTTATTAATGGTGAGCCTACTGCGCGCGTGATTGCACACGTCACAGAGACGCGCTCGTGCCGCTGCTCACGCTTTCATCGTCATCGTCTTCTTCCACAGCTGGCTCCGATGCCGCTCATCATACCAGAGTTCCCATACTGCCCCTCCTGCTGCGAAGGCACTGACGGCACTGGCCCACTGCCAGTAGGTGCGGCGATTTCGACCTGAACTAACCTCCGACTTAGATAGCACAAAAAGAAAATTAGGCACGTGTTACACGTTTGTAAAACGTGAAGGCGAAATTGCAAACTTGGAACACAATTGCCGCAATTCTTCATAAACGTATCTTAATCGTGACAAAAATGTGTGCCAAGAGTGTAATCAGGCTTTCGCCTTAACGTTTTCCAAACGTGTAAAACTTGTTTAATTTTCAAGCTTTGATACAGACGCGCGTCTGCCATCGTTCAAGATATCGCACAGTTGTCTCCAAACATTTCCATTTAACGGAATACTGGCAAATTCAGATATTTCTAACCCACCAGAGCATCATACTGCGACATAACAAGGTCTAGAAAATGCAGCTCTATAACTGACACAGGGTTACTTTTTGCTAAGTCAGCCACAATTTTTACTAAATTATGTGGAATTAAATTTTGTTATTGCACGCCTAACAAACTTATTAAGTAGCATATGTTATTTATTCAAATGAACCGCTCAAATGTTTTGCATTAGCACAGGTTTTAGCTTTCACGGTCAGTTTTCCGCCATGGCGAAAGGCCAAGTTCTCGTATTTTCGAACGCAGGTACATGCAGCTGCCCTTTGATAACACACGCGCCAGCAGCCGCCAGTGCCAAAAAAAAAAAAACATCGTGGGAAAAATTACTGCAGGAATTCACTATTGGGACTTGTCAGAAATGCGTAAGCATTATTTACAGTTGCACATCTTGCACTCATGCAACGAATGATAGATTTAGCAGGCGGTGCTACGCACACCGCGGCTCACTGTGTCAAGAATGACGTAATATGTGCGGCAAGTATTAACGCGATAGCGCAAAGGGGCCCCGTGTCGAAGAAAATCCGGCTTCGGACGTCGTCTCTGCAAAAAGATTTTCGGACCACCCATACCTAGGTCATCCATGTGGCGCAAGGAAGTTACTTAACTAATTGAATTTCTCAAGCTAAATTACGCAGAAAAATCGTAATGTACGGATTGCACACGACCTACAGGCATGATAGCGTCGGATTGTGATTTGAACATACCAGAAAAAATAAATTTGTTATGCGAAAACTCAAATTAACCCCTTTCCCGGCGTTTCTCCCATTCATAGACCGGCCACGGCATCCGCCATTTGCGCGCGCCGGTGCGCGAGTATCTCGGGGGCCACGGGGCGGCGCGCCCGATTCCTTGCAATATCTCCAGATAGAAAAAATCCAGACGAAAAACTTTCGAACCCTTCCCCTACCGGAAAACGGAGGTATGGGAAACTTGTACTGCGTGCACCTGACCTTCGTCACGGTTAAGTACCGCACAGGTAACGGTGCCGGATCGCTTCGGCTTCCCGATCCCTCAGCTCAGGATCTTCTTGTTGCTGTCGGATTGAATATGCTCAGGCGGCTCCAAAGGCGCATTTATAGTCCGACGTTATCGGCGCGCGGGCGAGTGTCCTTACACGCCGGGGGCGTCGAAGCGCATTGGCCGCGTTCGGTTACGTTGGCGGCGCCAGTGCGTTTAACCATCGGTCGAACTATAGACGCTGTTATTCGCGCCAACGTGACGTAACGTGTGCGCGCTCTCACGCTACGCCGAAATATATTTAGGCCTTAGCGGCTGGATCGGCGCGCCGGCGGCGAGCCCTTTCACGGGCGAGTTCCCATCATCGTCCGTCGAAGGTTGCCAGTTCTTCAGGGGAACGCACAACGTGTGGCCGTCCCATCAGTTCTCCGAGCCTGAACTGAACGGAAACGAAATCGGCGCAGCGCGCGCGAAACCCTTTCCTGCCCTTTCCCGCCCCGGCGGAAACGAAACGGCTCTGATTGGTTGTGCGCGTGGCGTGAGCACGCGCCTATGCAGCTGAAATCCTTGCTAATGAATCACGCTCCGGCGCCGGCGCAGCTGTCAGCTCATGAGACCGCCCTTTCCCACAGGTGCTCTGCTCTGGGAGCAACTGGGTTTTTGCGTGACTACATCGCCACCGAAACATGTGAGCCAATACAAGCGTCGCTTGAAAATGTTCCACGGCATTTTCTGTTACCACTTCATGATTAGACACTGACTGGTAAGCTTTCCATTGGATTAAAAAAATAGGTACCATGAAAATTGGTTGTCAGTCCTTTTACGCTTCACGAAAAAACAAACACGAGGTATACGAATCCGTAACTCCGCGCCAAAAAGCAACATATTAGCTACATAAACTGCATTCATTACAGCATGAGTTACACAAATTTAGAGCTGTTACGTTTCGCCTACAACGCGCGGTAATGCCGGCGCGGATGCAACGGACGCCGGGGCTTCGTTCAAAGCGGCGGACATTTTGGCCCGTTCGACACCGCCGCAACGCCTCCCCGCCAAGCGTGTCCAGGCGTGTTTCAGTGCCACGTGTCTTCGTGTGTGCGTGTGTGTGTGTGTGCCCACGCTTGTCAAAGCGCGGCAGCCGGGGAGCGGAGCTCCCCAAGTGAGGGTTGGCGATGCGTCACTACACTCGGTTCAGCAGGTCTCTCGGCTCGACCGTGCGCGCCGTCGTGGGCTCATGCTCCGCCGTCCCGTGACCTTCATCCCGTGACCTTCCCTTTTGGACCGCGACGCCGAGAGTATAAGAGCAGCTGCCCCCGGACGCCAGGAGAGAGGCTCCGATTTGTACTGTTGAGTTACGTGCTCTCCCGTCTCTCCACTTCGGTCGAACTGACCGGCCGCTCTTTTGCTATGTTAGAATAAACAAGTTGTTCTGTTACCAGTCTTCTCTTGCTTTGCCGGGACCTTCGGATGCTTCCAGTGCCCCAGGCCGCCAGGCCAACGCTACCCTTGGGGCTTGCGACCCATTGGCAATAACGGGCGTCAGCACCGAGACCCCAACAACTCGTGCCAGCGGTGCGATTACTACATCTGGTTGCCAGCGGTGAGATCGCGACAACGGAGGCCAGCAGCGAAGAGATGCGGTTGAATGTATGCTGAGCAGCACAACGACCATCCGGGAGCAGTGCAACGAGCCCTGTGTGACGACTGGTTGCCTGCAGCGGAACGACTGCGCTGAAGTCTTGGCTGCGAGGTTTGGTGAGTGCGGGACTTTCTTCTTCTGAGTTTTGCCAGGCTTTTGTTAGTGTTAGAAACAGAGCTGGTAATTGTGGTTGTCGTTGCTACCGGGTTAGTTGCGGCAAGACAATAGTAGGCAGTAGAGAAAGCAGCATTCAGAGCAGCCATGGATTTGAAGTCGTTGCGCAAACCGAAATTGCTGGAGCTTGCAAGAGAGTTGGGTCTGGATGTCTCAGACAAACTCAGAAAACCAGAACTGCTAAGGGCTATTCTTGAGTTAGAAGCTGAGGATGACGAGCTGTCGGAATGCCTTGAGACCATTGAGGAGAGGGAGCTTGAACTTAAAGAACAGAAAGAGAAAGATGAGAGTGAACTTAAAGAACAGAAAGAGAGACAGGAGCGTGAACTTAAAGAACAAAAAGAGAAAGAAAAAGAAGAGCGCGACCGTCAACACGCTTTGGAAATGAAGCGTCTCGAGTTAGAGATGGAACGCGCTCGTAATGGAAGTCAGGCACACGGTGCAGGAGAACGAGTATTGTTCAAAATGACTGACCTGATGCGGCCGTTTAAGCTTGGAGAGGACATTGGTTTGTTCCTGGTTAACTTTGAGCGAACGTGCGAGAAGCAGGGGTTCTCTCGGGAAACGTGGCCACAGCGCTTGCTCACTTTGCTACCCGGCGAGGCGGCCGACGTAGTCGCACGCTTGGAGAGAGAGGAGGCAGAGGATTTCGAGAAAGTGAAATCGAGTCTGCTAAAAAAGTACCGGCTGTCAGCGGAGGCGTTCCGTCGGAAGTTTCGGGAAAATGAGAAAGGCAAAAGTGAGTCATATACAGAGTTTGCCTACAGGCTTATGTCAAACATGCAGGAGTGTCTCAAAGAGAAAGCGTTTGGTGACCACGAGAAAGTTCTGCAGTGTTTCGGGCTAGAACAGTTTTATAGTCGGTTACCTGAGAACGTGCGGTACTGGGTCTTGGATAGGCCAGACGTTAGTACGGTGGCTAGAGCCGCTGAGTTAGCCGAGGAGTTTGTGACGCGTCGGGCTCGTGGAGCTAAGGACGGTCAAAAGGGTGAATTTGGCTCCAAGTTTGAGAGGCCAAAGTTCACGCCCATGAGAGCAAAGGGGGACACACGTAGTTCGGATGCGAGTGAAAGCAGTCCGACCGAACGTAAGGAGACGGCGGCAACCGAAGCCGAACGCAGAAAGCGGTTCGAGACGAGGCAAGCGCGCGTTTGTTATACGTGCCAGAAGCCGGGTCACTTTTCAGCGCAGTGTCCAGAAACAAAAACACAAGTCGTGTTTTTGTCTATATGCAGCACTGACGAGAACATGAAGCTTCTCGAGCCTTACATGCGAGACCTCCTCGTGAACGGGAAAGAGTGCCGAGTGCTTCGCGATTCCGCAGCTACAATGGATGTAGTTCACCCCTCTTACGTAGAACCCGATATGTTCACGGGCGAGTGCGCATGGATCAAGCAAGCAGTGGAAGCTCATAGCGTGTGTCTGCCGGTAGCAAAAGTGCTTATTGAAGGACCTTTCGGAGCACTTGAGACGGAGGCCGCAGTGTCATCTATGCTGCCCCCCCAGTACCCGTACCTATTTTCGAACAGGTCCGATCACCTCCTGCGCGAGAAGGGGCTTTTGTTTGGTGAGGCTAGCGTTCAGGCCTTAACCAGATCGAAGGTTCGGGAGCTCGCTGCAAAGGCGGTAGTTGCGGGGTCGACGTTGTTGAACGATGAAAAAGGGTCAGAGGCGCAGCAAGCTGGTATTCAGAGCACGCCCGAACGGGATAAAATTGAGCCTGTAGCGTTAAAGGCACCAGATACTGGAGAGGAAATTCCCGATGCGGGAAAGTTAGAAGAGCTTCCGGTCGAGCTTCCGGGACTAGGCTCAGTGACGAACAGGAAAGACACCGATCAAGTCATTAGTGACTTAATAAGTAAAGCATCGCTGTCGCCTGAGCAGAAAACCGAACTACACCAGCTCTTACAAGAGTTTCAAGGTCTGTTCTCTGAGAGGCCTGGTAGGACTTCTGTCCTTACTCATGACATAGAACATACCTCCCCTTTGATTTTAGTTGAGGTACCGGGCAAGGAACCTCGTCCTTGCGTCGACTACCGCAGGCTTAATTCCATCACTAAGGATCAAATTTATCCGATCCCTAACATCGAGGAGCGCCTTGAGAGAGTGAGTAGCGCTCAGTTTATTTCCACCCTAGATCTTGTCAGGGGTTATTGGCAGGTTCCACTTACAGAAGAGGCTAGTAGGTATGCGGCGTTCATTTCACCAATGGGGACATTCCGTCCTAAAGTTTTGAGTTTTGGTTTGAAGAACGCGCCATACTGCTTTTCAAGCCTCATGGATAAAGTGTTGCGGGGACAGCAAGAATTCGCTTTACCGTATCTAGACGACGTAGCGATATTCTCCGCATCCTGGCCTGAGCATATGGCGCACTTGCGGGCAGTGCTAACCCGCCTGCGCGATGCGGGCTTGACAGTCAAGGCTCCCAAGTGCCAGTTAGCACAGGCCGAGGTTGTCTACCTCGGACACGTGATTGGTCGGGGTCGTCGCCGCCCCTCTGAAATAAAGGTGGCCGCTGTGCGAGACTTCCCGCAAACGCGCACGAAGACCGATATTCGGTCGTTCTTAGGTGTCGCCGGCTACTATCAGAGGTACATCCCCAGGTACTCTGATATCGCGGCTCCCTTGACGGATGCTCTAAGAAAGACAGAGCCGCAAACAGTCGTCTGGGATGAGACAAAGGAAAGAGCTTTTAGCGCCCTAAAGAGCGCCCTAACAAGCCAGCCTGTGCTACGATCGCCCGACTACACAAAAGGGTTCGTTGTTCAGTGTGATGCTAGTGAGCGAGGCATGGGCGTTGTACTGTGCCAACGGGAAAATGGAGAAGTAGAACACCCCGTCCTGTATGCTAGTCGTAAGCTGACCAGTCGTGAGCAGGCGTATAGCGCCACCGAGAAAGAGTGTGCGTGTATCGTGTGGGCCGTTCAGAAATTGTCATGTTACCTAGCCGGCTCGAGGTTTATCATTGAAACGGATCACTGCCCTCTCCAATGGCTGCAGACCATCTCTCCCAAAAATGGCCGCCTCCTGCGCTGGAGCCTCGCTTTGCAACAATATTCCTTTGAGGTGCGTTACAAAAAGGGGAGTCTCAACGGTAACGCCGATGGCTTAAGTCGAAGCCCCTAACGTGGGAATCAGCCTCAAAATTGCTTGTTACTGATGTTTTTCTTCCTGAGGCAGGATTTTTTTTAACTTATTGCTTTTGTGTAGTGTTTCAAAGTGATGATGTGCTTTTTAGTGCAATTTTTCCGATTTGTGGACGCGTTCTGAGTGCTGCTAAACTACTGTAAGGAACTAGGCAGCAGTATAAAAGGGGGAAGAGCCTGGCAGGGCTTAGTGAGGGTTGTGCCGTGCTTGCTGACTGAGCGGTTGACTTTTGGCGTGGTTCTAACGCTTGCCGGAAACGAGAACAAAAATGTCAACTCTCCCGAAGTCACTTTGCAGTGTCCTGTGTGCACCTGAACGTGAGAACGAGGCCTTCTCTGTGCGCTGCGCTCAAGAAACGCCCAAGGACGCCCAACTTCGGTTATGAGCATCATCGAGCGACATCCCTCCGGACAGCGGATGCAGTCCCCTGACCATCGGGATCTCCTTCCCCCGGCGGGGCGGTCTGTTACGTTTCGCCTACAACGCGCGGTAATGCCGGCGCGGATGCAACGGACGCCGGGGCTTCGTTCAAAGCGGCGGACATTTTGGCCCGTTCGACGCCGCCGCAACGCCTCCCCGCCAAGCGTGTCCAGGCGTGTTTCAGTGCCACGTGTCTTCGTGTGTGCGTGTGTGTGTGTGTGCCCACGCTTGTCAAAGCGCGGCAGCCGGGGAGCGGAGCTCCCCAAGTGAGGGTTGGCGATGCGTCACTACACTCGGTTCAGCAGGTCTCTCGGCTCGACCGTGCGCGCCGTCGTGGGCTCATGCTCCGCCGTCCCGTGACCTTCATCCCGTGACCTTCATCCCGTGACCTTCCCTTTTGGACCGCGACGCCGAGAGTATAAGAGCAGCTGCCCCCGGACGCCAGGAGAGAGGCTCCGATTTGTACTGTTGAGTTACGTGCTCTCCCGTCTCTCCACTTCGGTCGAACTGACCGGCCGCTCTTTTGCTATGTTAGAATAAACAAGTTGTTCTGTTACCAGTCTTCTCTTGCTTTGCCGGGACCTTCGGATGCTTCCAGTGCCCCAGGCCGCCAGGCCAACGCTACCCTTGGGGCTTGCGACCCATTGGCAATAACGGGCGTCAGCACCGAGACCCCAACAACTCGTGCCAGCGGTGCGATTCCTACAGAGCTTACGTAAAATTGCTACAACGTTTACGAGGGCATCGCAAAAAGTCCTACTAACAAATTAGAGATATATTTCAGAGCGGTGTATATCACATCAGTTTTTTGTTCACTTTAGATGTATTATTAGGAGCCGTTTACATAATCGTGATATAATTTATTATTGCTGATCTACAGAGTTGTAAAGTAGATACGTGAGTCTTTCTTTTAAATTTGCAATTTCCAAAGATTTCCGAGAACGACTTATGGCACAAAGTGAAAGATTCCTTGCCTACATCCACTATGCTGTCGCTTTTCCGTTTAAGTACAACAAACCTCGGCAAAAATCAGTGCAGGGGTTGCCCAGAACAACTATTTCTTTATCATATATTTAGCTACGAACTCCCGAGCCAAAGCTTCCTGTTCAATACGTTGAGCGTATTTACCGCGGCGAACACACATCGACGTAAATGCAGAAAAAGCGAAGTGGAGGCAGATAACACAGATGCGTTGCCTTCGTCCTGCGCGTTTGTGGCTCTGTTTTTACCATCCAGCGTGATCGCGCCGTACACAGCCTTGCCTCGAAATGCGAACCAAATACACCACGACGGTGTTTTGAGTGCCGTCTACACGTTTGTTCGCACTAACGCAAGAAGTGCGCTATCTCCGGCGAGGCAGACGGCGTGAAACTTTACAGTGCTTACAACTACACAAAATTTCGCCGATTTCCAATCTCGCGAGCTAGCAGAAGAAAAAAAAAAGAAAGAGACACGCACTCGGACACATCAAAACGCACAGATACACACAGATACACACACGCACACAAGCAGATATAAACGCGCGCACACACACGCATATACGAAAGCAGTAAAAATGCAAACAAAAAAATCTAACACACACACACGCACAAATAAATCGGACACGCTCATCAAACAAGTACATCCATATACACGAACACTTGCGTCCGGACAAGCACACGAAAACTATCCCCCAAACAAACCCCCGCGAATTGTAGTTTGCAAATATGCACCCATACGCACATACACAGAAACACCCAAACATACCGAAACACGAACAAACAAACACTACCAACAATACATGCCAAACCGCATGCTCAAAACATTTATGCACCCACCCAAAGATGCACATGCCCAAACGCACACCACAAAGCACGCACTAGCACACAAATAAGCGAGCGCGCGTGTGGTAGTAGGAGTAATTGGTTGTTAATTTATTAAATATATATATATATATATATGAAAAATGGGGGAAGTAAATTGCTGCTGAACGCAGTGTAACTGTCTAGCGCCGCCTGCCGACCCCCGAATAGCTGTCAGCAGTGGTGAAGGTGTTGGTAGGGGAGCATCAGGACAAGGAGAGAGGACAAGAGAGAGGGTTGAGAAGAGACCAATTTACAGAACAAACGAACTAGGTACGAGTTATCCATAGTTCGCTTGTGGAGTGGCTTCCTCGAGAAGTTGTTGGTAGGCTTGGTTAAGTTGTTTCTAGATTTTGCTAGGTTATGCTAGGTTTTGCTAAGTTGTTATCTCGATGGGCTTGATGCTGGAAGTTTTCGACCAGTCGCAGGCCAGAATCCCTTTCTCGGCGACGTCGAGAGTTGGACTGAAACTCGGGGTCCTCGACTCGGCGTTGCCTCTTGTCAGCCGCAGCTTCGGCGCGGTGTTCCGGATCAGCTCGGCGACGACGCATCGCTTCTCGCTTGGCAGTACGGCGCTCTTCCTGGTAAGCCGCTTCTTCTTCGGGCGTTCGGACTTTCTTCGGTCTCCCCATGGTAGCAGCATGTACAGTCACGATCAATTTGAAGGTGATCGCTCGAGCGGCGACCAAAACTAGGAGCAGCGCCACGTTACGTCATCACCGTCGGTCGAGAGGGAAACATCAGATAGCTCCCCTCTCTCTCTTTTGGTGTTCCCTGAAAAGCTGTCACTCCCGTCACCGTTCATGGCATAACCTGCGAATTCATTTCGATTGCGTTATGAGCTTTTGCACATAGGCGTCATTGTTAGCCAAGATATGCATGAGGAAGCGACGCACATAGATCATTGCCATGAAAGGGAAACAAGCACGAAAAGGTGGCGAGTTGGTCTTGGGGGTGATGGTTGCAGCCTGGAAGAGCATAATAGGGAAAGAAGGCCGCGCAATTTTTATCTTCGCAGTTCCGAAATCGGCCGCTATGCTGCTTGGAAGGCCCGCCAGTCGATGCTCGCGCGATCACCTTCAAATTGATCGCGACTGTACGCACGGAGTAGAAGCGAGAGGTGTGTCGCCGCGCCGGCTGTTCCGAGCTTTTACTCGCCTGTGACGTGACGACTCCGCCCTACACGCTTGGAGTAGATTACGTGGCTCGGTGATCTCGCAGGTGGTTGCTAAGCAACGCGAGGCGGCGCACAGCTAGGGTGTTTTCTGGTAACGCTCCACGGCGGAACTAAGGCTTAAACAGCTCCGCTGTTAAAAAAGAACAGCGGCGTTACATGTACAGAGATACAAACCCATCCACTTTAGCCAGCTTTCGGGAATGCCGAGCTCACGTAAGTTGGACTCATGTCATAAATGAGCATTACCCTGACGTTGCTCATAACAAATTTTCATCAGAGATCACTTATATCTATGACGTCTGATTTCCTTTAGAAAAATATTTAAAATATCAACACACAATATGTTGGTCACGCCCATCTAAATGGCAATTTCGAATACTTGGTTGCTTGGCTCAAAATCAACATTTAGCATTCGAGGACTCGGAAAATTCCAAGTCCACTGCGGAATTGCGCGCACGTCCCATTTCCATTCCATCTACCCAACTCGTGCCATCATTTCATTCCGGGTGTTAAAAAAATGTGGAATGGTTCCGGAATCAATTCAACTCCGGAGCTACCGCTCCACAACTCTGGCGTGTACGCGCCACCGTTGTGTGGTTCCACGAGACCACCGTATCAGGTTTCGGCGACGTGCATACAGTCTCCTTTTTGACGTCCGAAACAGCGTCTCGCTTCCCGCACGCGTTTTAAACCGGTCGCAATCGAATCTTACGTAATAAATTACCTACTGAACTAACGAGTAAGTTAGGCTTCGTAGCATAATTACTGGTTGAACAACTATTACTGTAATGAAAGCAAAGCAAGAAAAAATAATTTCTGTGACGCACCGCCAGAAAGATCGGATTGTTCTTGACGCACATGCGTTTAGCACTTCCAAGCCGCACACGCGTGATTTATCTCTTATCTGCCATTTCTGCACCTTTGTCGTCCTTCCAGACGCTGTAGCTCTTCAGGAAGTCGGTGAAGCTTCCGGCAGCTTTAGCGGCAGGCTTGGTCACGTTCTGGTCGTACATGTCGGCTGCGCGGTTGTACGCGTCCTTGATTGGCTCCACCACGGTGTTCTGAAGAACAACAACAAGAATAAGATCAAGAAGAACCGGAAACTAAAGAAGAACTAGAAGACAAAGCAAAACAAGAAGAACAAGGAGACAAAGAACATGAAAAAGAACAATAACACAGGGACAAAGAAGAACAAGATCAAGATGAACAAGAAGAACAACAACAAACAGAGAAGAACAAGAAAAACAACATTAATAAGAAGACTTACAAGAACAACAATAACATGAAGACAAAGAAAAGCAATGACACGATGGCAGAGAACATGGAGCCTAAGATCAAGAAGACCAAGAACAAGAACAATAGCACGGAAACAAAGAATACGAACAAGACCAAGAAGAAAAGTAATACCAACATACATACATACATACATACATACATACATACATACATACATACATACATACATACATACATACATACATACATACATACATACATACATACATACATACATACATACATACATACATACATACATACATACATAGCACATGCTTCCAGGAAACCGAGCACGGCGAAGGAGCTAATGGTATCACTGACTGGTCCCCTCCATTCCCCGAAGCAGAGTCGGCCAGATCCGGCGTTGCCTGAGCTCAGAGGTAGAGGACAAGCGCGTAAGCCGAATGTGTCACTTGCTTCCGGAGGATGAAATGGAGATGCGAAACCACGTGAGTACTACCTATGTCCGATGTTTCACCTCTGCAAAGCTCCCTGCGCTGCCGGGAAAACTGTCGGACGCGCAGGTGGTGGTGGTGGTGAAAAACTTAATTGAGTAATGACAGGAGAGAGTCGGGGACGGCCTTAAGGGCCGGCCACTCACAAAATCTAGGAGGGGTCCCTAGTCCGGGACGCCTGTGGCTTCTGCTGTAGCACGCGCTCGGGCCAGTAGGGCACGTTGATCCTCCAGGGTCGAGCAGCCGAGCAGGGCAGCCTCCCAGCTTTCTCGGGTAGGGGGGAATGGGAAGGGGTGTGGACCACTCCATGTGGAAGGGGTCCGCGAACGGATGGACACAGACCCCGCGGAATGCCGGGTTAAAGTGTTTGAGCATTGCTGGGCACAATACCGTGTTGGTGTAGAGACGGAGGAGCCAGCACTCGTCCGTCTTGTTTAGGCCCGATGCCGGGGGTGGGAATCTGAGCCTGTGCGATATGTACAGGGCCATGATTTCTTTGAAGCATGTAGCCGGATGGGATGCTGGAACATCAGGCGATGGAGGGCAAGGTGCGCCGGTGGGACGAGCGTTCGTTGAGACGCTAGCATGCGCGGGCCTGGGTTGCCTAGATTACGGTGAACCGTCGCTAATTGTGGCGATGCAGTGTTGTAATGACGCTTCTGGAAACGCTCTTAATCTCGATGACTGCTCCGACGACAGGGCTCGGAGTGCCTCAGAGCGCTCGAAGATGGAGAAGAGCGATCTAAAAGAACCAGCCGAACGCAGAGCGCGCACCCTCTTTCAACCAACCGAAGACAACGCCGTACCTGAGAGCGCTCTGGCGCTCCGAAACAGCCAACCGAAGATGCCATAAGATTAATGACAAGGAACACGAGGCCGTCGCCAGATTCGACGATTACGGTTGGGGAACAGGATGAGCCCCAACCGGTGCAAATTGCTTTTACACTGTACGAGAAGTATAGTGTTCCACCAATGAAAAGTGTTGCACCGGCACTCCATTGTTCTTAAGCTTGTTCAGGTTTACCTGAAAGTAAGCAGGTGCTCCTTCGTACACCTGGTTCACCGGGTCCATCACGCGCGTCTGCACAAGTTCCGTCGCCTTGGCCGACATGTCCTGGTACGCCTGGCTCACCGGGTCCACGACGTGCATCTGCGAGAACGCGCGCGCATCGCACGCATTCAGATTGTCATGCAAGTATAGGAACTATAGCTAAAGAAATTACGACAAAGCAATGAAATATCGAAAACGAACGCAGACTGCATGCAAGCCCGAGTAATTCATACATCAAAGGCAGCCAAGCCGCATATAAGGGTTCTCCTGCCTGAAATCGGACGGTTTCGCCCGAAAATTGAAGCTGTGATTTGGAACTTCGAATTAGCAGGCAGTTATACGAAGTAAAGTTAGTCGTTTTATCAGCTGCATAAACTGCTGCGAACATCCGCTTGCTACCAAAATTAACAAGAACGTTGCCACGAGCGCGCAGGCAAACCCGAACACATCTCACTTGAGCACCGCGGGCACCTACTGTCAGAACGCTGGCGCCATGAAGAGCGGCAGCAGCGGCGAGCGAATTCTCCTTTGCGCTGCCTCTCGCTTCGACGCGAACTAGGTGCGCGATAACACAGCGCCTACGAAGCGATCATCTACTTACACCCGACCGGCTAGACTTCGAACCCAGCGCAGGTTGCCTCCAAGATAGGACGTGCGAGGCTGCGCTACTATCCATGCCTCCCCCCTCTCCCCTATATTTCTATACTCCGAAGCATGTTCCTGTATACTGCGGTGGCTCCGCAAGACCAGGGGGGGGGGGGGGGAGGTGTATTCTGTAAGAGCCCACCTCGTGGACTGTCCATTTCAACCGGCGCTGATAGGCTGGGGTCGCTCGCCTTCTCTTCGCTCGCACAGCTACATCTAATAAGCACATCAGCAGCGGCCGAAATGGACAGTCCACTAGGTGGGCTCTTACAGAACACCCCTCCAGGTCCGCTCTGTACAATGCGGCCGTGTTTCCTCAGTACCAACCAGAAACAACTGCGCAATTTCCCTTAGAGGCGCTTCGCTTTAAAAGTAACACTTGCGGTCGCGAAAAAAAAATGGACTGACGCCGTGGCGAAGATCACAACGCAACGGAGCAGCCGCCGAAGAACCACAACTGAAGCTACTGTCGGGCGGCCGCTACTTATACATGACGCAAAAATTTTCCAGGAACCAGCACGTGACACGGCGAATGTTTGTGAAAAAGCTGGAAGCTTCAAGTTGGAAGACGCACTCAGCCGTCTAGGGCGATGACAGCATAGCCTCGAGAACACACTGCATTGAGACGGGCGTGAAGGTAATGCATGGACTCGCGCTTCGGAAACACAAAACGATAAGACGCGTTAATCAGCAAATAAGGTAAAGCAAACAAATCACGCAGCAATGTAAAGCCAGGCTCACACTTAACTCAGCGTTATTCAGCTTAATTCTGTTGTTTTTTGTTCCCTGTCAGGTTAACTCTTTGAAGATGGTACGTTCTAGCTGACCGTCTGGTGTTGCCTGCTTTAAATTAATTTACGTACAGATGTTATCACTCCGGTCAGGACATTCAGGAAACAATCGACTCCGTTGCGAATTGCTAAGTGGAGTCATTAGCTAGAGACCAACCCTAATTAAAGTATAAATCAACCGTAATAACAACCTCGTCGGACCAGCGCTTGACCAATTTGAATAAAAATTTGTTACATTTAAGAGAAAAGGTTAGGTTTCCACCAACACATTATAGTACGCCATTACCGATGTATAAACAGCTTGCACGTGACGCTACGGACACAGCCTTTTCATCGTGCTGGCACCCAAAGGTGGCAGCCACGATGACGTCACTGCGCCATATCATCATGCAGCGGGCATCGATTTTGCTTTTCACGGTTACCTTTTGACTGCGATAGCAATTATATGGACACTCCAGGCGCATTTTTGCCGTCGTCGTCACCATCGCCATGATGTTCCGCATGAAGTCCAAGGGCGATAAAAGCACCGTCGCCGCGCGCTGTACGCTGTATGTGCAAGTGAAAGAGTGCGAGGGTGGGCCGACTATCGCGACTCAATCTCGGGCGCGCAAGGGGGGAAGCGAGTACGAAGCGCGCCGTCTTCCGTCCCGCGCAAGGAACGGTGAGCTAAGGGAGGGAGGGCGTTGTACTAAAGAAATCCAGTGCCCTTCCACTCTGTGAAGAAGGATGACCAGCGAAGCTGTGTGTGTGGGCCCCTTAATGGCGAACTGCACCTCCGCTGCGGGTCGACCCGGCATTGCACTATACACCTTCGCAATCGGCTCACGTATTACGCCTAACGCCTGCTTCACCTCCACCGCGGGTAGGTCCGGCAATGCACTATCTTCGAGGTCGGCCCACGTATGGGAAGTTTTGTGTCGACACACGGACACGATCCTGGGTGAAATAGTCCTAACCAGCTTCGCTGTAAAATTGGTTACCTCTTTGTGGTTAGTAATTAACTAATTAATTAATTGATAACGACTACAAACGCGGGAGCATTGACACGAGCGCGGTCGCGTGGTAGCGCCGAGGGGCGCCGATGAGCCAGCTGTGGAAGAAGACTACTAAGCTGCAGCCAATCCTGATTATGATAGTTTTGTGTTAACACACGGACGCGATCCTGGAGGAACTAGCCATTAATAGCTTCGCTGTAAACATCTGATCTGATTTTGAGGCACGCCGTAGTGGGGGACTCCGGAATAATTTGGACCAGCGTGCGCCTAAATCTTGGTTAACGGGCGTTGTCGCATTTCGCCCCCGTCAAAATGCGGCCGCCGTGGTCCGGATTTCATCCTCCGGCAGCAACTGTGTATGGCATGGCAGCGCGCGGGCTTCATCTTGAGAGCGATATGCTTTGGGCGCAGAGTTTAGGTGGGCTGATGGCTCGTAGCTTTGCGTGTGCTGTGTTCTCACCGCTCAGTTTGCGTTGAAGTGATGGAGAGCACGAAGGCCACTTCGCTCGCGGCTGCTGCCGCGTTTCCTCGTGCCAGCGCTTTGACAGCGAGTGTCTGCGGTTATCGAGTGTGATGTGTTCATGTTTGCTGTGCGCGCTGACACCATGCTTGCTAATTTAGTTAATAAGCGAAAGTTTACAAGTTGGTGCGGCCGATAAAAGTGCTATGCTTACTTCGTATGGCTGTCTGATAATTTGCTATCGCAATCGATGATTCGCCTTTCGGGCGAAACGGCGATTTTTTCAGCGGGTTATGACCATTATTGATTTGTTGCTCAGTGCAAGAGGCGCCTTTCGCGCTGTCACGTTTTTTGTTTACGCAGCTTCGAAACGTGCTAGTATCCTAAGACGGAAGCCACGATGTCATCAATGCAAACAATCTGTACAAATTTTACGCCATTCGTATACCAATGTATAATCATGCATACATTCGACTGGTCGCTTTCAAACGCTCTAGAGCACTCTGGCGGCGAGCTTTGCATTTAGACAGGCCAAAATCGCCATGTGAATGGAGTAGCCTTACGTTAGGAGCGGGCAAACTTTCTACGGGCTCTGAATCTCGAGACAGCTCCGCAAACTGCTCGAGCACGAGTTCCAGCAATGCTGGTAGGAACCGGTTGAATGGGGAACTAGAGTGCATACCATTGAGTTCTGAAAATAACGGTCCAAGCACCTCTATGGTTACGTATTTGAAGTGCAGTTTCGACATAGTCTGGCTCGCCTGCACGAGTCCGGCAGCGTTGTCGGCGGTCATCTTTGAGTACGCGTATCTGACTGGATCGACGACGTTTACCTGAACCATCTCGGTTCCCTGGTGGTACGTGTCCCAGAGAGGGTCCAGCAGCTTCTCGTTCAGCACCTCCGCCAGCCGAGTCTGAAACGGAACACGTGACCAATTCTCGCAGTGAGCGTTCATCAATCGTCTACTCGCGACTAAAGATCTTCCTGGCACAACAATAAGCCCACAATTGGAGCCACATATACTACACGAGAAGAAAGAGAAAGGACGCAGTTCAAAGCTTGAATTACAATATTGTCGTGACGACATGAAACAAAGCAAGATGATGTTGCTCGTAAAAAGTGTTGCGTGCGTTTCTTCGGGGTGCGCTCCCCTGTCGCAGCCGGAGCGATCGCAAGAACAGGGTGAGCTAGTGTATCATGACGTCATCACATATGCACGTCCTGTGTACCCAAATCGAGACAGGGGCGTAGAAACAAGTAGTTCAGGCAATTATTCAGGGCGCTCTAACGCCTGCAGGATTTCTTTTTCGGGGAGTTAGAAGATTTGGACGTTCAATTGACACGAAAAAAAAAAAAGAAAAGTGGAAAATGTGTCAATCATCTCTGAACGCGACCAAGTCTCCGAGGTCTCTGGTGCGGAGCGATGCGCCACGATTCAGATTTCTGGGACAATGTCTCTACTATAGCTATACAAATTTGTACGCGGAATTTTGAGCTGCGCTGTTAGATTCGCGGGATAAAGTTTCTGCCCACGTAGCGCATTCAGGCCCGAGCCCTGGCTGAGGTTAATGTTTCCTTCTTCTTTATTTTTCTAGCGCGCTGCTGATATTTGCGCAACCACGTTTTCACGTCTGTTGAAACCTGATAAAGCGACAAAGATATCAAAGCTCCTGATTCATTTCACGTTAACGAAAACACCATCAAAGTACTTTCGCGTTTCATTGTCATTACACACTTTATTTCTACAGCAAAAGCTGTCTATGACTAACCTTCCGTAGTTTTTTCGGCGTCCGGCAACAGAAACGGACTAAGCAATTTATAACAAACCCATGCGGCTGCAGTGCGGCGGCGCAGAAGTCAAAATGCAGAACAGATTAGAACGCTCGCTGTGAACAATAGCGTGACGCCCAGGTTATCGCAGTATATGAGCAGGAGGGGTATCGGCGCTAAAAAGAGCTGCGTTATCGATTGGGCTGACACGTATAGTTCGTACGCCCGAAGAACAACATGCGTACGAGGAGCGCCGTAGGGAACAGCAACGAGAATGTAAACGGCGCCGGCGGGAAACGACCACCGACGAAGAACGTTCCCGTGATGCTGAAGGAAAACGACAATCGCGAGCCGAGGCACCTCCGAACGAGCAACGACGCCAGACTCGCAACGCAAAGAATGACAACCATTCCACTATGTGAATATGGAATGGCCGCGAAAGCACTTTGCTTTTCGCTTGAGAACTTTGACTGTCGTCAGCTCTCGCGGTCATTACATCTTCACAGAGTGGAATGGTTGTCATTTTTCCTTTTTTTGCCTGTTGTAAGGACATTATAGTTCTACTATTTTGCTATTATGTCTGCAGGTATATCTGTCTATGAGGCGATGATGGCGAAATAGTATACTGCATCAATGCTCGTGTCTTCGTCTTATAGGCCTTTGCCCGTGTCTCTTGCATTTTTGTTGTTGTTCAAATAGTCGTGAAATGACATTTGGTATGAGCATTGTTTTCTAAGGTCTTTTGCATATTTGCATAATTATCAAATAACATAGACTGTGTTCTGTAGCCATATTGCACTCAATTGTCGTATATGTAATCACGCTGTTCTCCGGGGCAGTTTGCGCGCTGTACAAATAATCAACTTGAAGCTTTAAGCATTGTCAACATAATCAGGCGTCCTGCACTACATGCGGCGTCTCTAGAGCACAGGTGTTTCTTTGCGAAGCTAAACCCCGTTGATAAATGACGACCTGCGTTTACATGTGCATGAATGCGACAGAGGCTTATCGCACTTCTTGGCGCATCACGGGCAAAACTATAAGACATCGGTTACATGCGGCCCATAACCCCTTTCGTTTTCTGTAACTGTCCACCTAGTGGACAATGCCATTTCGTGTGCTACTAAAGTGCTGATTGGCCAATCGGAACATCAGCAGCAGACGGAATAGACATGTCCACTAGGTGGATGCTTATAGAATACCCTAGACCCTACCCCCTGTTTCCGGCGCTTTGCATTCGCCGATGAGTGGGTGAAACCGCACTGCGACAACCATATCAATTTTTTTCTTTCCCTCATTGCGATACCACAGCGTTTATATGCACCGGGTGAGATGACTTGCCCCGTCTCCAACTACCTTCTCCGGCCGCATTACCTTCTTACTAAGAATTACCTTCTTAACGCATTACCGCTGTTTGCTGCACGGATTCGATGCGCTAGAAATGCAATGCGATGCGCCAATCGTCACATTCACGTGGAAACCACACTATTTGCTACACAAGCTACGTTTACACGAACTCTATATATAAAGTCGGGTGGAGCCGCGGCTTTTCGGGCCAAAGACATGTCGTCTGGTTCATGTCCGCGCTAAGGAGACGGGTCAAGCGGGTGTCGGAGGCGGGTTCTTCAACCTGCCTACAAGGGTCGAGTCGACTCGCACAGATGAGTGCCCAGTAAAGAGCACAGGACAGCACTCTCTCCTGTGCTCTTTACTCGCTCGTTCTGCGTCGCGCTGTTTCAGTTTTTTTTTATTCTAAAGATGAACCAACCAGTTCCTTTGAACACACTGACTCGCCCAACCCGCCTGACGAGATGCACGTGTAAACGCGGTCGAGTCGAGTCGGATTTGCTCGACGGCTGACTCGACCCGCTCGGGTCGAGTCCCCGTGAACGAGGCCACAGACACGCGTGACTCACGTGCAGTGCAGTTCCGCTCCCACTGGCGGAATCGGGGGCCACGGTCGAACTGCTTCGCGCCGAGGCGCTCTGCAGCGAGGAGGTGAACTCGACGTAGTCGGGGTCCATGCCGGGCGGCGGCGGTGCGTTGTCGCCGGCGGGTTTCCTCGCCTCGCCGGCGTCCTCGGCGTCCGCAGGTTTCGTTTTCTCACCGGCGTCCCAGCCGCCGGACCCGCCTCCCTTGTCCATGGCGACCGAGGTCTTTAGCACCCCCGACACCCCAGAGGCACCGTGGAGGCGGTGATGATGATGGTGACGATGACGACCTTGATGATGATGATGATGATGAAGCCTCAGTTAATGGCACAAACCCACTGAGGGGGATCGGCCCCGAATCGGGTGGTAATATGATTCAATAAATAAAGCAAAATAAAATAAATTGGTTAATAAATAAATAACCCGAAAAAGGAAAAGAAAACAAGTAATCCAAGATGCAAAATAAACTATGAATACATGAGATAAAGTATTGATCAATACTAAAGTAAGCCTTGCGTTGATAGGAATGTTAAAAAAAAAGGATATATTTAAACTTGAGTAAGGTAAATTATGAATAATAATAGTAAGATTTAAACTGTGAATTTGTGCTTTTACATTTTGAATTTTCTATCATGTAGTAGAAATAAATCAATTCTTGAAACTAAAAACTATTAACAAGGCATTCTTTTTGTGCCACATAGGAAATTATAAATGGCTAGGCAAACGTTCCTGTGGCTATATCCCAAAACTGTTGCTCCAAGGGAGAGTATAACAGTGCTACTTAAAGGTAATCATAAATTTTGAAGTGGAATTTCTAGACATAGTTTTCGATGAGTAGAGAACCGCCGGCATGATAATAAAAAATGATCTATAGTTTCTGGTTCATTGCATAGGTAGCATAGAGGGGATATCGCCAGACCACATCTGTGCAAGTAAAAATTAAGTGTTGGAATACGGCAACACAGCCTGGTAAATGAAACTTCAAAGTTCCGGTTAGGACACCATTGCCGGTTCCAAGAATAATTTAAGTGTAAAAAATCTGAATATTTTGCTAATGACAGAGCTTAACAAACACCGCACCCCGCGCCGTCTTCTTTCTTCTCCTGCTTCTCTTGAACTCGACTGATGGCGATGTTGATCGCACGAAATGGCACATACACACAATGGGGAACTGGTCAAGAGGTGGGCGTTAGACAAAAGAGGGGGGGATATTAGTAATATTAATAATGCGAATAAAACTGGGAATAATTGACATTAGTATTAACATTTGCATGAATATTTGCGTAAGAATATATGTATAAGAAAAACGTGTTGCTTAGCTGCCAGTCTATAAGAAAAAGGAATTGCGGAAGAACCCATCTCTCGATCAGTGTCGACGTTAATGCTATTAGCATTGAAGTAGTGTAGCGAAACACCGTAATGGCAAATGATTTACTTCTATGCAGCTCATCGCTCCTCGCTCAATGCACACTTTGGTCCCAATCTGTTTTCTTTCTCCACACTCACCCGCTTTCGATGCCGACTTTTAATGCGATTAGCAATTCTTAGGATACTTCACGCACTGTTCGGTATGTTTCTATGCATCTAACCATATTCCCGCCAACTTATGTCACTGGGTAGTCCATAGTCTAATGGTAGAGGATCGTGCTCTAGGACTGAGGGAACCGTGTTTGAAAGCAACCGTTGGGCAACCTCGCAGGTCCTTTTCTCATTAAAGTTTCTTGCGTACATCCGTCCGTCGGACCGGCTGGGTATGTGCCACTGCGTAAGTGCCATCCTTGGCGGTGGTGTTGCAGCTAGCGGGTTTAGCCTGGCATACAAATCTGGCAATTGTTTCGCCTGAGCCTCCTCTGAGTTGAGATAAGGGGCGTGGCACCAGGTGTAAAAGAGCCCCGTGTCTCGCATGAAGGCCATATAAGCAGTCGTTGCACCCTCTTCCTGCCATTCTTCAATAAAGCCCATTGACCAAACTTGGGTAGCTGGGTATGTGCAACTAGCTAGTGCCGTCCCTCAATAAAACTCTTTGACAACTTCGGTCCCTGGGTGTGGGCCACTGGAAGTTCGCCTCATTTCAATTAACCTCGCCAACGTACTTGGCTCTTGGGTATGCGCAGTCTCCAGTGAACCTGTTCGACATCAACTTGGGTAGCTGGGTATGTGCAACTAGCTAGTGCCGTCCCTCAATAAAACTCTTTGACAACTTCGGTCCCTGGGTGTGGGCCACTGGAAGTTCGCCTCATTTCAATTAACCTCGCCAACGTACTTGGCTCTTGGGTATGCGCAGTCTCCAGTGAACCTGTTCGACATCAACTTGGGTCAATGGGTATATGCCACAGGGTATACACCGCTCCGATACCACGATACACTCCGATACCACGAACCCCAAACCGAAATCTCCAAAGGAAACATTGACTACAAAAAGCTCTGCTGAAATCCTACCTGCCGGGGGACTTTCACGTAAGGAAAATGTGGCGCCGACGTTACTGCAGCAAGCTGCTACAAAGCCGTTGACCATTGGACCAGTTGGTGCATTATGTTCTGTCGTTGAGGGCAATAAGGGTGGTGAAAAAGAGAGTCTGTCCTGTACACATCTTCTTGCACCCTTACTCTGCTTAGTAACAAGTGACATAATACAAAGCGTATACTACTTTCAATCTCTGAAAAAAGAATATCGCAAATAAAAAATTAAAGAGCTCAGCGCATATAAAACTGCGACGTGAAAGCATTCGCCGACAGATGTGGTGCTCATGTGCAGAGGGGTGTGTTGCTGTCCGATCGTCGCTTCAGGTGCACATTGACGATCTCGCGATAGCGAAAGTGGTTACAGCACTAAGACAATAGAAACGCACAGGACTGGCGTGGGATCTAGTGCCAACTAGTGTTACTTCACACAAAATGACACTAAGCAGCAGAAAAAAAATGAAAGTGTCAACCAAATTCTAACGCTAAAGTCGACGTACATGGTGGCTCAAACGATTCGATGGTTAAATGTTGATTTTATCTCCCTGTTCCATCTGTTTCTGTCTTTCTTTCGTGTTCATTATTCACCCATTTCGCATCATATTCGTATCCCATTTCGCATGCAATTACGTCGACCTTATCTTCTTTGCCATTGAGTTGGTTGACCCAATCCTTTTCATTTTTCTGGAACTGGTTGCAAGGCAGCCAGATCCCAGAAATGCCAAACACGTGTGAAGTCAGCAAAGAGCACCTTGTGACGTTGTCTTCAAAAGCACGCAAACTCGACACGCGCTGCGAAAGTATAGCGTGCGGGAACATCTGGCCTACTCCGTGTGCGCCTGTGTAAAAGCATACTTAGCAGGTGGCGCTAGTAGTAAAATAGCACGCACTCCATTAGCCTCGAGTGCTTAAGGCTAATTACATTCCTTTTAAAACGAAGCTTATTTTGCTCATCCTCCTGCGCCTCTATGGTGATGTGGCTGCCGCCTGCTGCTGCTGCTCGTGAGTTCTCGCCGAATAGCTCACTCGCCTGCGGGACGGCGCCGCAGTCTAGGACAGATGGCTCACACTACTTACATGAGCTGCGCACTCCCGGATATAAGGAGCTTGTGCATCTTGACATTCACCAGGCCTGTCACATCTTGCTTCGTCGGAGGCTATGCATTGTAAGGCAAGCCACCGGGATTCCTAAATGGCAGATAGCAAATTGTGCACGGTGCTATGTCTATACCTTCCATTACTGTTCTCTGCAGGATGTGCCAAAAGAACAGTGTCCTGACATTCCACAAAACAGTGATCAACCTTTTCAAGGACACAGGAGGCATCTTGTAGACCACAGAACGAAACTGTTTTTGGTTATAAGTAGTTTAACTGGAAATGTTGCCTACTGTCATGGAAATGTTGCCTACTGTTCCGCGAAGGTGTTTGTTGCCTACAAGACCGTCTTTGTCCCAAGAGGAATGCACATCCGTCGGACTTGCTAAGGAATGCCCCGATAAAACATTAAACCTAAAGATGCGACATCTGTCTATATTTACAGGTGCTGAAGCTTGCAACACAGTAGACACCAAACTTTTTTTTACAGTGAAGCTGTTTATTTATGGTTAGGGTTCCGTGAAATTTACATATGTGAGAGGAAAAGCTGTCATTATCAGCAATGGCTCATGTCACTGTTCACATGTTCGTCATCGTCTTCCACAGCTGGCTCCTATGGTGCTCATCATGCCAGCGTTCCCATACTGCCCCTCCAATTAGCAAAGGTGCCGACGGCACCTTCGCACTGACGGCTTACTGCCAGTCAGTGCGGTGATTTCGGTCTCAAATTATTTGCATCAGTGCATCACAAAATGAAAACACATATGTACATAACAAATATGTATAACGAATGTATAACACAAATGAACATGAATGTATAAAGATATGTGCGTGTGCACACCTTTCGTCACGGTGACCACCGACCAAGACAATAACTGTGTTCATACCTTTGTTCAAAATTCTGTCACCTTTTTGTCATTTGCTACACAGTTTTGCTGGCCATCCACCTTCACAGAGTGGAATGGCTCATGACATTTTTCTCTCTTTATTGCGCTTATTGGTCGATTGAAGCTCAAAAATACGATGATAATGACACAATACAAATGCAAGTAGAGCATATTATAAACCCCCAAATGACGGCATATTATGTTAGCTGGGCATAGGCTGATGAATGATAACTAATACTCTTTCAGTGTTCTCAGTGCTTCAATGCATGAAAACCAGTCCAGTACATGGTTCTGTAACCGAACAGTTTCTACATAAACACCAACAGATTCCTTAAAAAATTCATGCATGACACACGTGCATCCAGCAGCATGACGCACTGCCATTCTACTTTGCTGGGAAACATTACTATACATCGTATGGGTGTCCACAGTCATCTTCGACTGGGAGGTATATATAATGCCATGTGGGTCAAACGGGAGGTATATGTAATGCCATGTGGGTCAAACGGGAAATCTTTTTTGATGGTCCTCTGAAGGACATCCAAGAAGAAAAACCCCTCCTAACAGTTTGAAAATACATGTTCCATATTCTCCTCGTTTTTACATGGCAAGTAGTTGACACCCCAATGAAAGAGCAGCAATTTCTCGCGCATCTGAATTTTGATCAATAAAGTACTGTAAGTTTAAAGAATGTCTTTAACCCTGGAGTTATGAGCATGTTTTTCACCCTCTTTAAAACATCCATGGCGGGGCATTTGCTGTAATTTGTTTGGTACACATGTAAGTAGTGGGAGGACTGAATCACAGACGTCTCTGTACACTTGATTTCGAGTCACTTCATTCAGGTATGCTCATGTGAAAACCGTGTTGACAGAAATCGACATGAGTTGACAAATTCCTTTAAATAGCTATAAGTGCCTCCTGCACATAACCTGTGGAAACTATGAAATTAGGCAGGGCGTTGCTTAGTGTCAACTGAACGAAAGTGTGCAGGAATGGATCGTGACCCTCTCGAATAAATAGGAAACAGCTAACAAGTTGACGAATGCACAAACGCACATGTACTTCTCTCATGCCAACACGAACTAGTTCCCTCAGATGGTCGCCACATGTTGATGGTGATTTCTATACTACGGCCCATACCCACAATGGGAGATTGGCCAAGAAGAAACCAATATATTTAATATATATAAGATGGAATAAAGAAATATAGTCCAACTTAAAATTTGTGACACTGCATAGCACAGGTGAGTGAGATCACATGCACGCGCCAGATGAACCGACGGAGAACCAAAAGGGGCACATTTACAGCGTTTCATTGACTGCTTCATGAAAGCTTCGTTTCATAGATTCCCACTGCCTTTTTCGCTTCATTGCCCACTTCTCGGAGGTCGGGTGGTAGTTTTGTTTCGTGGTGGGCGCCCGCAATGTATGTTTCGCTGCAGTGCACGTAGCGATGAACTGCTTAGCCAGTGGGGGAAAGGGGGGGTAAGCTTGAGGCACTCCGGATGGCTGGCCTCGAAGGTTTTGGTCACCTCTTCCCATATGCCATGGAGCGTGTATGCAAGCTTGCCAAAGCCGCAAAAAAACGACACTGCATGTTTCAGGCCCAATCGGCTCGGCGCGCGTGGGCGTCTCATGCTGCAACGATCCCCACTACGCTTTGTATTATCTGCGGTGAGACTACCCAGTCATTTTAGAGCAATTTTTGGAACAAGTAAATTTGCGTTTTGGAGCAGTTTGGAAGCCGCTGCAGCATGTACTTCCCTAATGCAGGATTCTTTCGCATTCCATGAAATCAAAGTTTTGGCCGGCACATCATTTCCATAATGTAGTTACTGTTATACCTTTGTATGTAAGCTTGTGTACTGTCACAAACATATGAAATGTGAAAGAGAAATCACAAAGTAGAACACCTTTCTTAAGTAATAACTCGCTAGTACGATCTCTGCCACTACTTATCAGGTTGGCAAAGGTCACATAGGGCTCACACTACTCACGCCGTTCTTGTCTGGTTTATAAAGATAGCATAGGGCTCCCACTAAGCTTGAAGTCAAAATTATGCCGACATTACATATTGGCGAAAACAGACAGGAAAGAATGTGTTCTAGTTAGCGCCATCTTGTTTAACTACCATACTTGTATAGCCACGTACTTTATCATTCTCGTTCTAGGTATGCGTTTATTAAGTGGTTTAACTCTACGCAAGAAATAATCACATTTCGAGACTGTTCCACTGCATTATTTCGTTTACATGCAGTTTGGGTGAAACTGAGAACATTTGTAACAGTAGCTTAATTCAGAATTTGAAATGTACGCATGGCATTACCCCATGCTTAGAAACTAGCTAGCAGTCAACGTCCAATTTTTCTGACTCCCTAGGGGCTGCGAAAACATCTGAAAAAATTAATGCATGCACTTTACTGCCCCAGAAGCTCAAATCCCCAAAGGCATGGCCAAAATAGCTCAGAAGGCATGTCAGTACACTTCTTAGGCGTATAGTAGCTCATAATTCGACAGGAGATGGCGGGTGCCTGCATGTATAATTAAGGAATATACACCATGTTCCATGAGAGTTCCCCTTTACTCTCGGTATGCTTCACTGCAATACACATTGTATGCTTGACCTCGTAACATTCCTGTATTGCGGCGAAGCTGACATTTGGGAATCGGAATTGTAAAACAGTTAATGACATCTTAGTTGAAATCAAGAAAAAGAAATGGGCATGGGCAGGACATGTAACGAGGAGGGAAGAAAACCGATGGTCATTAAGGGTTACGGACTGGATTCCAAGGGAAGGGAAGCGTAGCAAGGGGTGGCAGAAAGTTAGGTGGGCGGATGAGATTAATAAGTTTGCAGGGACAACATGGCCACAATTAGTACATGACCGGGTTTGTTGGAGAAGTATGGGAGAGGCCTTTGCCCTGCAGTGGGCGTAACCAGGCTGACGATGATTGTAAAACATGGCATGCTTTCTGCGCTTTGAAGCCATCAGTCAGGATCCCAAAGGTGGAGTCATGCATTGCTGACAGCAACAAATTCTTTCAATGAAAATAATGGCACCGAACAGCGACAAGCTTGACAGCAAATGTCTGAAGCAGCTAGGCCTAGCGTCCCTGCGGTGGGGGCTGCCAGCGAATTAGCATGCGAGAGCGCTGGTTCAAGGCTGTGATATAATCCAAATGGCAGTGGCTTCGATTACTGCTGTTTCGGACCTGCAGCCACGGCGATAAAGTCTGGAATATCAGACGGCAAAAATTTTTGCGTCCCAAATTCCAGCCGTTCTTACACATAATCTATGGGGCACATGGTTGTTCCGCGAAGGTGTTTGAATTATCAAGCATGTCCAAAAAAGTTGGTCCTTGACTGTCATTACACGTAAAAGGCATTTGTTATGGTACGCATTTCTATTCATGCAAACGGTGCAAGAGCAAAAGCAGAGGCCACAGGAGTAACAAGATAATAAAGCACTGGATGCAAGGGAAAAATAGTTGAAAAAGGTTCTAGTTCGCTCGCAGTACTTCAGTTTACGTTTCGTTGTTTTGCACCTCAGCTAGGGATGCCATGCCACTAAATACAGCCTCCTTAGCCGCTCCAACAGCAGCGACGACAGGTGGGAGTGGCGGCCCGCGCACCGGCCACTTGTTGGAAGCACTGAAAAGTCTAGTGTTAGTCGAACCTCGATATATCGAAAAGTGAGGTGATCGCGAAATAGTTCGATATTGCCAGAATTCGATATATAAAACCACAAAAAATCTTCTGCAAATCAATAAATGAACCAAGGGCACGATCGGGATCGTTGTTCTGAGCGCGCGATAGATTGCGCCGCACGTAATTAGCGCAGGCTGCGCCTATTTCGTCAGCCGTGTGAAGTCGGCGCGGTCTAGGCCGATTGCGCGCGGCACAACCAAACACGTGCTCCAAACGATCCCCGATCGCAGTAAATACTCACTTAAAGCTCCACACAAAGTATTTATTTGGCTAAAAGTACTGCAACAATGTAGCCTGCTTCTTATCGGCAGCCGCGTGCTTAAACATGGAGCCCTCAACCACAAGCGATAGGTTGGTAGCGGCATAGAAGGGCCAAAGCAGCTACAGTGTCAGTTGAAGTCGGGGGCGGGGCAACATCAGCGCTTGCGGGATCAACCTCGGCAGCACCTTCGTTTGGCCACTATTTTTGCTGCGATCTCCACGTCCACCAATCGAAGCATTTTGAAACACTGTCAATAAGAAAGTATGAAGTGGCGTCTGTCAAGGCGTCTGAGTGAGCCCAGTGAACATGCGCTGTTGCACGTCTTTGCCGATGCAAACCGCCATTCCTCGCAAAGCGCAGCAGGTGCAGGGTGCGGCACCGAGGAGGAGTCAGTGCGACAAATGCAATGCGTTGTTGACGTTGACGAGCCAAGCCGCCTCGTGTCTACGCCAAGTTCATAGGACACATTCGGCGCAATCGATGTGCGCAGCAGTCGGGAACACCCATCCCGCCACCGCTATCTTCGAGAGTGTTGTGGGAAAGCTCACTGCCTGTCAACAGAGCGCACGTGGTCTAGGGTGGCAGACTTTAATACATTCATTTTACGTCCGATTGCGTTCGAAATAAAGAATTTAATATACATACGATTTTCCAGGTGATATAGAGAGTGTTCGATATACACAATAATTCAATATATCCCTGTTCGATATATCAAGGTTCGACTGTATAAGCGTGAAAATTACGAGAAACTGTGCGGGAAGCGCCGTCGCGCGGTGTGCAGAATGTGAACGGCTGCACTCTTTTTCGGATAACGAATCCACTCGCTGTTCGCGGCCACTGCCGGAGCACACGTGCCGAAGCTGTTCTGCAGCAGCGTGATGCAATTTCGGTCAATTTTCTGTGTTTGGCACAGTCTGGCGCACGAACTGCCGTTCGTATCAAATGGCGCAACCCCTGCATTATGTAGATAGCAACTGCAGTTGACTCTACTGAACCTTTTATTCACTTTGTCTCGCACATTTTCCAAGTCAGTATGTTTTCTTACATTTTTTCCAGAACATATGAAGGAGGTTCTGCTGTATCTGTACCGAGGCTGCTTCGTATACAGTCGAACACACATAACACTATTCAAGTGCCACGAAAATTCCATTGTTATAACCAGATTGCATGAAAAAATCAACATAGGGGGACGGCAGAGCTGATGTGAGAAAACTATAATCGTGGGGAGGCCGTTCCTCTCCCCACCCCCTTCCTCCGCCTGGCTGCTCGATTGTGTTCACTCGTTTAACTGCTTCATGGGCGCTGCGGTCGCGTGTAACAAGCCGCAGCTGTTGGCGTTCAAGAATGGCACTGCTATAACAACTGCAAAGAGGTGTCACGCATGGCAAGCGATATGTGAGCACCGCCGAGGCATCGCTTTGGTGGCCCCAGGAGGGGAGGGGGCTTTTAAGAATTCCGAGAAGGCTGCCGCGGCAGCCCGTCAGCTTGAGAAATCCAGAAGAACTGTTGAGGAGAGATCGCCACAAGCATCTAGCCACAGACTTCTTACTGGCTTGCATGAGAAAAGCCTATGTGTGTCAGTCTTGCATGCTTTACGCAAAGCTTGCCGACGTACTTCTCCAAGGCATCCAAGTGCTCCACATAGTGCAGCAGAAAGTTCCACACGAAAACGAAGCCCCAGAGGGACTGAATCATCTGTCGGGCCTCCTGTGAGGACGTTGAGGTAGCCTGCTCTACCACGTCATCGCTGCCGCCATCGCTATCTGATGCTAGCACGTTCGCAACGATCGTCTCATCGATTAGGAGCACTTAGTTTCCAAGTCTGTACCCATGCACTTTTGTTTCACTGGCAACATTGTGCATTACCGATGATCAGCGGGCGGATCAGCCATCTTCTGTTTCGGCGGCGAGTCAAGCGAGGCTGAGCAACTGCGCAGCCAAGAACGACTGCAACGCAACCAACAAAGACAAACATGAGCAATTAAGCTGTTCGCAGAACTGCGCTGGATGAGGAGCCAGCGAGTAACATGCGAGCAATCTGCTTGCAGCCCAGTCGGCGGGGTCCATTCGTGTTTTGGAGGGTGGGGCGGCGTACAGCTATGGGTGCAGCCCATTCGTGTTCAGAGGGGTGGAAGGGCGATGGGCGAGAGCTGCGCAGAGACGGCTGGAAAATGAGCATGCAGTGGCTGTTGGAGCAGCTGCCCATCGTACAGCGGCTCCAATTTCTCGTTTTCTTTTCAAGGATTTCGTACTTCACTACCTTTGGGCTTGGACACCTAGCAGCCAGACTTCATTGTTATAACCGATAATGCAGCATCGGGGCATTGTAGTAAGCGGGTTATTTCACCATGGAAAACATACAAAAGTATATGGTGCAGCGGCTTCTCATTGTTATAACCAATATACATGTATTATTAAAACCAGTATCACTATAAGTGGGTTCGACTGCATTTCCAGATCCCAAAGTTTTGTAGCGGTCAAGTCTCTAAACGGACACTAAAAAGGAACACTTGGTTTATATAAATAAAGTAGTTTAAAAAAAAATGTTTTGTTAATTTTATGGTAGGAGGTTGATTACTAAAAGTGAAAATGAGGACCACGCACAATTATTTTTTTACATCCATGCCAAAACCCCAGTGCCAGTACACCAGAGTGAAGTGACGGATATCAATGTATTTTCTTGTATTTGGGTCACTGTGGCGCAGTAAATGTTCTCTTACCCTTTTAACTTCAGTCTTTGGCTACTTCAGAATCACATACAGTCTATCTTTACTGGTAAACAACTATGTAACTAGGCCTCAGCAAATATTGTCAAAATCGATGACATCACGACGAACTGATGCAGGGAGGGTACTTCAAGGCAGCATCCCCAGCTGTCGTTTGCTTCTGCATCTTTTTAGCTGATCAAGCCTTCTATCGTGATAACAGCAGCTTATTTGGCATTATAGAATGCTAATTTGATTAACTGATACAGTTGAACTTATTTGTCTCTTTAGTGTCCTTAACGCATTTTCTATTGCCGACGAGTATAGCTGTCACCAGAATTTCTACAAATAAAGCTGATGACTAATACAGTTGTAATGAGGCAGTGTTTACGGAAATCTCCGTGGAATTTGCTACACTTTTGTTGCATGGTAGAATGCCAGCAGACAGAAAGGAAGCCAGGAAAACCCGAGTAAAAAACAAAGACACAGGTCAAACACAGAACAAAGAAGACACCTTCCTGTCACAGACAGAAAACAGAAACGAGCAAACGGAAATGAAACCAGAAAAGAACTTATTTTTTTTTTCTAGTTTCCTTTCTGTTCACTGGCATTCAACTATGCAAAAGCGTACCATCTCACCCAACAAGTCGCTCTCATCCTGCATTTTAAACGTCCTTTCCAGTGTTATGGAGAGGGTTAAGGCTTCTTGATGCAACTTTTCAAAGTCTAACTTGGGAAGATGATTGCCTCATCTATAACGCATCAACAGAGCAAGAGCATTTTATGTCTGCCAGTAACGCTCATTTCTTGCAATAGCTTTCTTTTTCTGTGTGTTTCTGTATATTGTTTTTGTAACGTATGTCTTTCCCTCTTTTCCCTGTAAAGCCCAACGGCCCTGAGAGAAAATTAATAAACATCAAAATAATATCAGTGCAACACTCCATGTCTGAGAGAATGTATTTTATAATGCTGACTTAAGTATGCGGATGAGTGAGGTGACGGGTGGAGGATGGAAATCTCTTGCAGTTGTCCTAGCTCCAGTCGTCGTTTTCTTCGAAGAATTTTTCAGTGACAGCAATTTGTACTGCCGTCGTCGTAGTCATCTTTTTCACCAGCTTCGGCTTTGGCTTACCTGGAACAGACGACGGTTTTTTTTTTTAGGCTTCGTGACATAAGCAAGACAACAGACAGCACCACCAGCTTACCTTCTTCAGTTTGGCTGGGGAAGGAAGTGAATGTGAAAGTGATTAGGTGTTATAGAAGAGTAGTTATGAGGAAGCTACGGATGGTTTTTCTCGAGTCACACGTACAAGGAATCTTACAGGATGGAGAAGTAGATTAATCCAGGCGAGCCTGTTCGTTGCTGTCACAGAAGCCTTACACGGCACAAAAGACATAGAGGCAGACTAGGGCAAACACTAGGGGCATGCAAATATTTGAAATTTCGAATATAAGTCGAATAGTCTTTGCTATTAGTTTTGTATCTCATTTCGAGAATTCCTGGTTCGAAGTTGTCGATAGCAGTATTTGTTTCGTTTGAACACTGCAAGACAATTGTTGCTGCAGCCTACAGAGAGAAAGACCAGTGAAAATGCAGGTTTGTCTTAATGATTTTGGGGAAGGGCTGTGGTTGCTGCGCAGATGACCCAGCTCCTTAATAAACATGTGGACGAGACCGCTGATTCCTAATAGTTACTAGCAGTTGAGTAAGCAAGTCTTGCCTTCGGCAGCCTAATGTTTGACAGTCGTTATTTAGACAAAGCAATTTATTATCTGGCCAATCTCATCATAATTAGATTCCTTCAAAGTGATGTGTGGAGCTGTAGTGTAGTACTGTCCTTAGCTCAATCAATGAGTACTGCTATCTACTGCGTGCATTTGGGATGTGCTGTCACTTTCTTTCATTACTGTCATTGCCGCTGTGAACCAGATAAGAACGCACTTTCCGTTATTGCTCAATTACAAGCTTCTCAGTTCAGTAGACATTTAGTTGTTAATGGTATTCCAAGTATCAAATAATGTAAACAAGCCTTTATTTCTATGCAGACTCCAGGGAACATTTCATTTCACTTTTTTTTAAGGAATTGGGAATAGTGGATGCTTTATTCCCCATTAACATGTCATCTTTCTTGAATATTTGCAAATTCCATTTAACACACATGCAAGTGGTGCTTGTGTTTGTAGTGCCTACGTGCATTTTACCTGCATCTACATTCTTGAATTCTGTGCTGCACAGCATCTATGACAACTTATAGGATGGCACAGTAAAAGCTGTGACTAATGAAATGGGCAAAGCCCTCTCGTAAGTTAGTAAACCATGCCTAACACGTTGGCCACCCAGAAAGGTACACATGGTGCTTTCTTTTAGGTTATGCGGACTCATAACAAAAAATCACTTGTCCCAGATGCCCCAATTCTGCTGTGTCATCAGCACTATTACATAAACAGGTGGATAGTGTTCTCATAACCAAAAGCAATATTCAATCAACTCATAAGCAAATATAATTTATTCAATGTTTATTTATCAGAACTCCTTAAACAAGCGCACGAGTTTCTAGGTATCTATCTCCAGACCATGTGGGGAAATAAATTGTCGTTACACTCTTTTCTACTTTGCCAATCTGCAGTCATGGACTGATACCACTGCTGTTATGTCCACCATGACGCTATGCAGCTTTCGTATTGACATGGTGTCCAAGATGGGTCTGCTGTGTCCCCCAATCTCGGAGGCCCCACAGGTGTTGGCAAAGCAGTCTCAATTTCTGCCATGAGATGGCACCACTGACACATCCATCCCCAATATTTCCATTTGTGGCATTGCCAGAGGCACCACTTGCGTGTGCTGTCTAAACAAATCTAGCCTGCAGCAATTACGCTTACCGACGCATCACAATAAACACAAGAATGCTGAGGGGATTTTGGGAAGCTGTCAGAAGGAGCAAGTGCTCTTTTCAGCAAAATGGTAGACGTCATATTTTACATACAAGAACGATAATTGGCTAATGTGTTTAAGAGAGCATGGCCCAGCAGACTGGGCAGTTCTATATATTATATTCAATAACTGTTGCAACGGCAAACCCTTTAACTATTTGCAGAATTCCTTACTGAAAGTTACCAAATTAAACGACAAGCTTTGTAAATACAAGCATCTGCAAATATATGAATTACCAACTACTGCTGCACCTGACAATCAAATCAATCAACATTCTCAAGAGCATCTCCCAAGTCGCCCTCTGTTCTTTCCTGCTTTGAAACTTCCAAAATTGCAACAAAGGTGTGCTCACCGCTTTCGTCTTTCGACATTCGAGGGGGGCTGCTAGGTGCCGAAGATGTAAATGAGGCAGATCTGCAGGTACAAAGACAAAGGTTGGAATTGTACAGATACGACAGAAGCAGGAAGAGGTTAATGCCAGATGCAACAGCAATTCCATTCCATGTATTAGTCTGTTCTCTCAACAAAGTCTCAATGCGGAAAACTGAACGGGATGCTAATGGTTGCATTAGCCCCGGCAGGCTTCTCCTGCGGACTCAGTTTGACAGAAGACATGGTATTCATAGAGCAAAGATACAGAAAGAAAAGCAAAAGTATGAATGAAAACAAAGCACGGTGCAAAAGGCTGGAACAAGCATGAGGAATATAAACGGAAAGGGAAATTAAAGAAAGGAAATGACAATCATTTAATCTATGCCATGTGTGAAAAACGTTCAGCATGTTTGTTGAGTTTACATTGGGCTATCATCATGCATGCAAAATGACGTAAAATAACATGAATATGTACAACAGCAGAAAGTAAAGATGTAGCAGTTCCACACAACAAGGATGAATCAACTATATATAAAAAGAAATATCATTTAGAATCAACAAAGACACACTTTCTTAGGTATTCTGCTAAAATCAATCAACTGGTATTAGATGAATGCACCTATCAAAGTGGACCAGGTTACTTGTAAACGCACTACTTATAGACCTTTGACAGCAAGCAGTCTACGCACCATGCACCAGGGGCCGCCACAGGCGAGCAGCCATTGAGCGCCTTCTGAATGGGGAGCGAGCAGGCATCAGCCACCTCCAGCCGCTCCAGCAACGTTCTGCCGAGAGGCCGGGGATCGCTTAGTACTATTTATTTAAAATGCGGAAAAGCCAAAAGGAGACATGCTCTGTCATGAACTTCGAGAACTGCTTCAGAGTCTTGATGGTGTGGGATGAGACTGTGTACGAGCTTCATTGCTCTCAGTTGCAGAAAGAGGCTCGCGTTTGTGACCTTTTGTCATGCACATCTTTCCGCAAGGTGAGCACAACAAATTGAACTACCTGCGCTGGATAGCCAATTGCCGGCAATGCCTGCCAAGCTAACATCGCCTGCAGTAACAACACAGCATTACCCCCCTGCAGGGGCAAACTATCCCAAAATGTTGAACTTCGATAAGCATGCAAGTCAGCACTACGTCCCTCCCACGCATGCACGACTGACATAGTCGAGCAACTTAACTTCATATAGCAGTGAAGTCAAACGTGGAATGACAGGTGGGCCCTGTGCATTTTCTTTCTGCATCGGGAATTAAACAGCGGGCAAGTGATCACTCTCTCACTTGGAAAATTTTTGTTCATGGGTACACAAACACATTTTAATCTGCGCTGTAAGTAATCAGAAAACCACACCCAAGTTTACCTGATAAACACCAGCGATAGGAATCACGCGGGTGGTACCAACCACCATGGTTGGAGCATGTCGCAAACAAGCGTTTTCTGTGTGAGCACACACCTATTCCTGAAGGAACTTGTTGCACATACAATTAATGATGACAAGTGCACGGCTGTAACAGCCTTACAATACTGCTGTAAGGACTAGAATATACAGGGCAAAAGCAATCATTAGGCAGCTTCATTCGTTGCTTTCACTCGGTAAGCTTGCACAAACTATGATTGCAATGAAGACGAAACGGATAAATGAAAGGCCTACTTACACTGCCTATGCAGCTTTGACCAAAGTTTTGTGCCATGTGGCAGAAATAGCAGCTGTCTGAGCCATGCCTAACCACACTAAACCACACTAAACAAGCGAGCAATTGTCAATCAGAAGGCGCTCAATGGCAGGCGCTGTCACATGACCAGATATGGTGGCCCCCATGGGTATGGCGCTGTGAAAGGTATACAAATCCAGCTCTCTGATTATCACAGCTAGAAATACGATTTAATGTCCTTGGGGACAACCACACTTGTTCTACAAGGAGCAATCTGCAAAATAAAGGAACTGTGACGAATTTGTTCTTCAAGTGAGGAGCTTTCTCTGGAATTCGGCGGGCATTATTTAAAGGCCAAATGCAATGAAATTTTGAGCCATGTAGCAGGCCCTGTTTCAGATAGCGTAGATATACAGAGAAGCCTCTGAGCAAAATTGATACTGAAACTGAAAAAAAAAAAAAAAAAGCCGTTACTGTTGCCGGAAGTGGCGCATAATTTAGAACATGTGGCTCATCAGCATGACCTTCGAGACTGGGCGGTGCGCACATACTGCGGCGAAAAATTTCTGAACCGCTAACATCTGCTAACCACCAGCTGCACACTTTATCTGCTTAGGTGATAGTTAGAAACTGCTAATAACAAAATTAAACCCTTACCCGCCCTGCACCTTTGCCAAGATTGCTTCAGTAGTATATACCGCTCATTCATTACAAATTCAGACAAAGTGAAAATTCCTCACAGTTGGCCATTAATTAATGTTCCAGCACTTCAGCTTGTCAATTAATTTGTATTCACTTTACCAGCTGTAAGCCCTCATTACCTCAGTTGGTGGAGTTGAGCTAGTTCCAGATTTCTTTCTTTTTTCTTTTATATATTACGCCGAGATGGACGCTTTACTGAGACATTGCAGGTCATATATTAGAGAGTTTGAGAAAAGGGGCCCCAATAGTGTGACGCCCCAAAGAGTTTTGCAGGTGTTAGCATTGGGACACGCAAGAGTGAAGAATATTTAATAGGGCTTTGCGTTTGCGGATAGGGTCTTGTGCTTGCAGTGCCACTACGGTGTCAAAGAAAAGCTAATATATAAATAATCAGATAAAATATGCCAATTTATTATGAGAAGAGTAACTTTGACTTTTGTGTTTTTGCATTCAATTACAATTACAATCTATTAGCAGCAAACAATCAATCGCACCTAGTTTTGCGTAACCAACTTCACGTGCCTTCACCAGCCACCAGACTCGTAGGCCCTGCTAGGCCTACGAGTCATGAAATCAACAATCGGACTCGGAATCAGCGGCATTAATGAATCAATTAATCTTCATTACAGTTGAGAGAAAGCAATAACCACAGTCACTTCTCCTAGCTTATGAACTTCATGCATTACCACAAATTGAGCCCAGTTTGGGGCTAGGTTAGAGCCCTCGCTTTGATGGGTGACACCACGCTTGCTGATGCAAAGGTTTTGGGGAAGCTTTTGGGGCTCTTTTAGGCAGCTTTTAGCACACCCGACGCAAAACCCAAATGCAGTTTGCATCTCGTGCGTGTGCAGTGTCTTCGACGCTATTTCTTTGGGGCCTGAAAACGCTTGGGGCCCCTATTCTAAAACTCTGTATTGACTCTTATTGCAAAAGTGAGGACTCGCAAGCAATCTGCCTTTTATACGCAATAATTTCGTGCACTGTCTATGGCTGCACTTAAAAAGTTGTCAAAATGCAAATCCAACCAACTAGTCAGATTGACCACTTTGTTGGTTAGTATAACCATGCCTGCCAACTCTCCCAAGACTTTTGTGAAGTTTACAAACTTGAGCTCGTTTTATGATTTCACAATTGCTGCGTCTACTTTTACAAAAAGAATTGTCAAAAAAAGTTTTCAGGATCTTGAAGGATGGTGTCAACAGCAAATGACAAAAGAATGGATACAATAAACAAATTATGGTAGTATTTGTCTCACCCTTTAGCGGCAGCACTAGTCAACACTACCATATACTAGAGGGGTTCTTGTTTCAAGCAAGCAGGTGAAATTGGCAACAACATAGTCATTACAAAGCCACTGTGATCTGAACATTATCCGTTGCATCTCAGTCCAAAGGTAAATCATTCATATTAAAGTATGTACGTATCCCGTAAAAGGTGTGTTCTCAGGGTAAACTTTAATAAAATGCTGGCTTTTACCTCACCCTCCTTGTCCTGTCTGCGAAATTTTTACAAATTTTAATGTCCACAGGTTGACAGGTATGGTATTGCATCTCGATTCAGCCAAGGATACCGATTATGTTAAAGCCAAATGTCTGAAACTTGCTTTACTCCAGGCATTTATAGAGTCTGGGGGCTTGAAAATGGAGCCGTGATGGCTGGGGTGTGAACAGACTAGCAAAATGACAAAATAATGGCACGCTTAGTTGGTAGGCCTGGTTATGTCTAGCTCCATGATGGCGATGACGATTAAACGGGCCTGCCGTTAGTCGCTGTGAACAAGCCACATTGCAATCATTCAGCGACACTCTCAAATGAAAATTCCTAGGTTTGTTCCCTTATAAAGAGTGTCCATGGCATAGCCCTTGTGCAGAGTTTGTTACTTTGAATTATGAAAAGTTGCCCCAACCCCAGTTTTCAAGGAATCTAAGGAGCACGTTTATTTTCAAGTAGTTTTAAGGGCCCTCGAATATTCTTTTCCAAATATGAGGGTTCTCGAGGATTCCAAGGAGGTCTATGAAACCTGCCAGGGAGGCCGATTACAATTCAAATTAAATTCTGGGGTTCTTACGTGCTAAACCCATGACATGATTAAGAGGCACACCATAGTGGAGGACTATGGCGTGCCTCCACTACATTACATCATGATGTGAATCTAAAACGTTCCTTGTTAATACCTGGCTCTTGCATCATGAAACCCCATATATCACCAGTGTTTTAAGAATATACGGGTATAATGAAAGTATTTTGTGCGCTGGAGCTGTCAGCACATCCTTTAAGTTCACTTTTGCTACAATACAACTTACAATATGGAAAAAAAAAAAAAAAAAAGTAGCTATCCGGTATAGTCAAACCTATATATAGTAACATGAATCAAACAAATTAGTGCATATAAAAAAGCATATGCAACATCTGGTTGGCCTTGCCCTATTTCAGCAAGTATTCTGTTGCTATAATGAGACCAAACATGCAAGATCCAAGACAACGTTGGATACAGCGAAGTGAATATATGTTCACATGGCAGTTCATTAACCCTCTGAGGGTCAATGACAAATACACGGCGCTGCGAACAAGTCTGAAAATGGTTGATGCCGCATATTTACAGTGCCGTCTGCACGTTTAAAAAGCGCGCCAATTTCCGAACTTTTTCTTTTCCGTCATGTGCTGCCACTATGTGGGAATACAGGGAATTTTTTTCGCATGCCTCCCCTGGTCTCCCTCTTTCGGTTTTCGTTGCATGGTTTGTTTTAGAGCTAGTTTGCGCCAGCGCGCCCATATACTACCGCTCGTGCATTGGCGTGAGCGTGCAGGCGGCGGTTTGGCTTTCGTTCTGCGGACGGTTTCGGTTTCTTGCGCTTGCAAAACTGATGGCTATCTCGTAACTAATCACTCAAAAGGCTACCGCTCCTTTCTCGCTCGTTTAGTGCTCACAAGGGTGCGCATAGGAAGGATGCCGCCGTGCATGCGTTTCCGTTGCATTTCTTTTTTTTGACACTCGCGAAAACTAATTGCTTCTGGTTGGCGTTAAGATGAAGATTAGCAGAAGTTTGTCAGACGTTTTGCTTTTTTGATGGGCACACAACCACACAGTTTTCTTGAGTGTGGGCACCTAGGCAGTGTGATTACGCTATGAACATAAATATTAGTTTAAGAGCAGCAACAGGTGAGAGTTGCAAAATATTCTCATGTGTGCATTTTCAAAGCCTTGAACTATGTGTATAAGAATGCATCACGTTTTTAATTTTTATAAGTTTATTTCCTGTTTTATTGTTGTTATTGATGAATGAAAAGTATTATATACCAACGCAAAATAGTTTTTTCTCACTTTACGGTCACCCTAGAAAAATTACGGTAAATTTTTTTCAAAATAAGTCCCTAAGAAGAATTGGAATCTGCAATTAAAAAAAGAAACAATTGACCCTGGGCGGTCGCATATGGTGAAAAAAATCAACCCTCAAAGGGTTAAAGTTTATATTCTGGTAGCAAAAAGGTGAAATAGTACTCAGCAGAAGCAACTTCAGGAACAGCACGCTCTGGGTGTGTGTGTGTGCATTTTGGCCAAAAGCCTGGCTCGGCTGACCAGCAGCTGGCAAGCCAACGGACCAATCCAACATGATCACACCGTTGCATGTTATTGATCGTGCAAAGCATATATTTAATTTGATGTTGTTCACATGCCACGTCTAAGCACAGCAACAACAAGCTATAAAAATAGACAGAAGACCCTTTGCTGGCCCTTTGGAGACAACCGGTGTACTTGCATGTCATTCACAAACTTTTTTTTCTTCGCCTGATATTGTGCAGTGCTGACGGAATGCAGTTTAACCTCATAAAGCCACAGCACAATTTCACACCATAAAATTAAAACACCTTTTCACATTTATTGCTGATCCCAGGGAGTATATTGGTTTGACGAAAACAGTGAAATTACCTTTCAGTAAAAATGAATAAGTATAGTAACTACTTAGCAATTGATTTCCTAAACTATCCACAAATGAAAACTCCCTCCAGCACATAAAAAATGGTAGCATGGGCTCTACAATCGGTTTCCAGTACTACTTAAATCAGAGTTTGCAAGGATCAAATACCACTCTTCAATAACGATGGGTTTGGCTTTGTGGGATTAAGCAAAACATTCCATACGTGCAATCACTCGAGAGTACTACATCACGTCAGTATGAATAAGGTCATAAAAGATGACGCAGAGTGTAAAAGCCAAAATTACGCCAATGTCACACGATGTGCTGACAGTGGAATTGAAAGTATGCACATTAGTTAGCCTTAAATTGATGCATTTCATTCCGTGAGCACTGTACAACTGTAATCATTGCTCCTAGATATGCAAAAGACATTTTAGTGCTGGATGTGACCTCACTATTAATGCGGTTCAACTGCAACATCAACATTAGATAAACAAAAATATGCATGCGCTAGGATCTCTTTATCAACACTGTTCTTGCTTTGCAAATATATACCTCCCTTAAAGTTCAGCAAAACCTTTATATTAGTAAAAATCCTGCAGACATGACCCTGAAGAGGAGAGGGCTGGAGAACATTTTTTTTTTAGTTTTCTCTGAGGTACATACCTGTTGCGAGATACATCTACATTTCATTAACCTTTAGGTGTAGCACACAAGGCGCCACAAATGTGAAACAGCATAAATTGAAAAGCACTACACTGTTTTTTAGATAAAAGTGACTTTGGCAGCGACTCTGATGTTGGCGATTTTGTATGCGATAGGAAATTCTCCGAATAAACCTGCTCGAAGCACGTATACCTCTGCTGTCCTTCCACCATCAGAATATTTCGAAGGTTATCCTCAGAGACGAACGAGTGAACCTTTTTCTGAAACAGAATTCTTTTGTAAAACCCTAAGACACGGAACAGAAACATCGGTAAAATCAGAGTGATACCAATTTAGCAAATGTTACATAAAATACGGGAGAGTTTGCAGGCATGCAACTGTTACAGGCGTCAGAGAACTCGGGCACACTTCATGCAAGAGTGCAAAGCAACTGCCGCGAACATCCAAGGTGGCTAGATTTGTAGAGCATATCTTATTTTGTCGTTTAGCTTGTGCTACAACAAAATAAGATATGCTGTACCAACAAGCCCCTATAGCTATGCTCATCGACTTCGTTTGTAGAGCAACTTATGGATGGGTAGACATTACGGATACGCTCAGGGCTTAAAGAACACTAAGAGCCAACTCTGTAAAAGGAAAACAGGAACGAACCTTTTCCGCTTGCGTGCCGTGCTCGAGTCTTCCGTTGTTGACTCCGAGTCACGCGACGAGGGCACTCTGTTTACTGCTGTTGCTGTTGCTGCTGCAGCCTGACGTGACATCCTTGTCATGTAAGCGGTGTAGCTCTCCAGGCGGTAGGGTTCGTGGATCGAGGTCTTGCTCGAGCCAAGTTTCTTCAGAGCTGCAGTTTCACACAGTTTTGGGCATTTCATAGGAAATTGTTGCCAGGAAAAAAAATCGGGGGGTGAGGGAGAGTGAGAATGGCATTATTAAAGGGGCACTAATGGGATACACTAAATAAGGTTGTACGGACCAAGTATTCTTTCACGACTCTACGTGTGTCGATATTGCAGCAATAGGTTGAATATTAGAAGAGAAAACCCACCTAGACAATAAAAAAACATCACACTGGGCATTTGTTATGACTAAGTTTAACAGCCTGTAACTGCTTCAACATGGCCTAGAACAACAATTTGTAGCTTACGACACACTATACATTCAGAATCGATTCAGTGCACTGTACGTTGTTATGCAAGTTGCTATTAATTGGCTAATTAGGCCCTAAACAAAAATCATCCTGTTTTGGATATCAAAAACTTTTATCATTAAAAAACAATTGCACTTTTGAAATCAGCTGATAAAATTACATTAGCTGTGCAAATTTGATTCAAATTGTATAAAGTATTAAAAAAACTTTTCAAGTGTCTCATCTTCCGCTTAAGAAGCCTTATCCTTGTTTGTAACTTTTATACCACAGTGTGCGACTCCATCTGTTGATGCCCTTGATTTTGGTACATAAGTACGACATCACGAATTTCAAACTGGTTATTTTTTGTATTTGGGGTGTTGTGATGTGGTAAATGTTGCGAAAAATTTATAATTTAGGTCTTTGGCTGCTTTACACAATATAGTATGTCTTTACCAATAAAAAAATTTGACTAGGCCTGAGCAGACACCGTGAATATCCGTGGTGTCATGGCAAGCTGATGCAGGGAACTTGAAGGCGGCAACCGCACGTTTTTCTTTGTTGCGCCTTTCCTAGCTTACCAAGCGTCTGCTCCCTCTGCTAAGATTTTTCTTTTTTTTTTTGTATTGTAAAAGGGCTCGTTGTTTTTACCTTTAGTATCTCTTTAAAGAAGGTTATTAAGGCTCTTAGAGCCGGTTGCAATGATGCATTACTCCATGGCCCAATCAACTACGATAAGCAGACAACGAAATCCTTGCGCACAGCTTACGCCTTTCTTTGGTCCCACAGCTTTTGAATTTACTTAGTTTGATAGTGGATGTGCTACTTCCTGCTGCCGTAATGCACAGACTGATGAACCAGAAAATCAGGGGAACCAAGGCGCTTTATTTTTTAGTTACTATCACATGAAGTAGGCAAACAACAAAGCCAGGGAAAAGTATACAGGGCGAAATTAGGTGTTATATTTAATTGAAACATAGAAAATACTGATAAGCTAAGGGAAATAAAAAAGGGCCAAAAGACAACTCCCCACAGGTGGGAGTTGAACCCACACCTGCAATTACGTGCACAATGCTTTACTAACAGAGATACTTTCGTTCACTTCATCAGGCGTTTGTGAGCAGGCCGAGGATCTAGCCCTTGGAGTGTTTGCCAGCACCACCACTGAACAGCAATGGTGGAAGATGGAATATCCTTTTTAAGAGGAAGCTTTAGCTCGGGCCAAACTCCGATGCGGCCTATCCAAATGCATGTAAAACGCAAAAAACGTTTTTCTGCCATAACCCCTGGTCAGATCCTAATGAAATTTGTTGCACTTGAGAGAGAAAGTTAAATTCTAGTGACTGTTGGTAGCGGAATTTCTATTTAGGTCCTGAATTCTGTTAAAAAGATTTTCAAAAATTCGAAGGTTTGAAAAAAATAGAAGCATGACATTTACAGAATCATAGCTCTGCATAAAAAACAGATGCTATCACAGTTCTGTAAAGGGAATCCATTAGATCACTGAAAGCAGACAAATGCGATATGTCATATTATATCTTACGTGAATTTGTTATGTTTTTCGCAAGGGTTCTGCAAAAGCTGTATTTTCATATTAGTATAAGATTATTTGAGTACATTCTGCACGCATTATGAATGGGATCACCTGGCCACGAACAGTGGACGACAAAAGCGGCACACAATCAAGTGGAAAGCATCTCTACAAAATTACAGCCAGTATCTCGACAATTGTCATGCTGCCGCTACAGCGCCTACAGATAGGCTCTGTAAGGTGTCCAAAATTTCAGTAGTACTTATACATTATGTTTATGCAGCTAGTGACGTTGCTGCAGAGGTGTCCAAATTATAGGTCAACGACTGTACTTTAACTTAGGAGCAGGCAATCGGCAAACAGACCCTCGTGTTCTACCCAATAGAATCAAGACTGCTGGAGTCGAGACCCTCGCCATGTAATGAGCGAGAAGAAAGGGGATCTAAGGGGCACAAATTTTGTCTTTATTGCAACTACACGAAATCAAGAGACAATGAAGCCAAGGAAAGCATAGAGGAAACTAGCAGATTGAAGAAAGAATGCGAATGTGGAATTATAAATGACGGGTTAAATTTGCTATGAGCTTCATGTTTTTAACAGACGGAAAGCAGAAGCAAGAACAACTTTCCTACTGGTCGGTGACCACAAAAATCCTAATGCTATGTAGACAATTACGCAGATATCGCGTGCGTGATGAAACAAAAAGCTTACCCTGAGTTGCAAGAGGGCTGCTAGCCATGGCCACAAATGCCTGCGTTGAGTTGATCCAGTGGATGGCTATTTGACCTGAGGGAAAAAAAGTGAGGGGGGGAGAGGGGGGGAATCACAGGAACAAAAAAAGGAAGACAGAATGACATCAGCACTACAAAGCAATGTACTATCACATACTGAAAGCAACTGCTGTGGTGTAATTGCATTTGTTAGGATAATGCACAGGAAAGTTATTCAGTTTGCCCACTGGTTAATCTGTGACAGTAAAGGATCACAGAGGGTGCAAAATTAAATGGACGACACAACAGATATGAAAACCAAACCAAAATGACGTAAAAAAGAGCATGCTTCTGATGCCCTCCATTCTCACCACCGGCAGCTTATGTTATGCTCACTGCAGGATGAAGGCCTCTATCAGCAGTCTCTAATTGTTCTCGTCTTCCACTAGCAGACCACATCTTATGCCTGCGAACTTTCTTATCTCATCACAGCACCTTGTTATCTTCCATCCTCGACTGTACTTCCCTTCCCCTGGCACCCGACATTTAACTTTAGCTGGCGACAACCTAAGCATGCAGTGGCAAATATACTGCTGTCCATTTCTAAGGCTGTGTTCAATACTTGCCACAGACGGCTAAATAGACAGGTAAGCAGACAGTGGCCATGTGAAATTTCGTTCCAATTCTGACGAAGCCGGCAATAAGGACAGCTTCGTGAAAACAGCATCAAAGTAGAAAATGATGCAGGCTACTCTGCCGTCAAATAAAGATGGCAGGAGCGCAGAATGCTTGGAAACTCAAAAGGAAGGTCGTCCATGCACGAGCAAACGCATGCTTAATGTAAACTATGCTGTGTTGTTCATAGGCTTGCACATAAAAATGTTTTAGAGCGCAGCTCTTAATGGCCCGTTCCTGCGGTGAGCGTCAGCGGCGCCTGCATAACCAAGTGAACGAGCGCAACGGTGAAAGATGAAAGAGTAAACGCGGAACGGCAGACGAAAGACATGAGCCACGAATGGCGGAGACCAATGAGAGCAGCCCCTTCAGTGACATGCACGCGGAAAACTGGTTTCCCGTGGACCTGCCTGACCGCTAGATGCGTACTCGTATCTGGTCTCAGCTGGACCACTCGTTAAGTACTACTGTCTGCTCACGTCAGCTCTCGCTCGCGCTTGTTTGGTTTGCTTGGTCTGGTCCTGTTCGTGCTTGTTTTGATTGTCATGGTTTCCAATGGTTTTGTAATCTGATTGCATGCACGGCACAAATTATGTAGTACTTTCTGGAAGCCAAGCGGTACCAGCGATTACACTGGAACCTTCAATGAGTCATGTATAAAAGACGACGCACTTGACCCGCAGGTCAGATTTTCGACGACTGCCCACTCTGCTACATGTCTCTCTCAAATTCTTTGCCTCAATATACTGCGAAATGAAACCGTGTATAGAGCTGCGCTCAAATTTTGCATTAGGGAGTATCATAATCACTGGTGAATTAAACAAAAAGATAGCAATAATACATGCTTTTTCTTGCTTATTTTTATTGGCGCAAGGCGGCGTCAAGTCAGAGAGACATCTTCTGGATGCGTTCCTTTACTTGGGCTCGAAGCTGCCGATGTAAACTGCCTCAATGCTGGCCATCATTGCAGAGGTCGACTTCTTCCAGCGTGAGCGCCTCTCGGGAACAATGCTTGGCAGCGCAGAAACACACTGAGCAGGTGTAGTGTGCTTTTGTGGGCGGTGCTTGTACTGAATTGTTAGGCTGTCACCGATTTTAGTAGACCAGTGGTTGTCTGCTCTACGCATTGTGGCCTGCCCGACTGTTACTTCAAAAAGAATATTGGGCCCTCAACTTGCGGCGAATCCTCCTCAGTGCTCAGTGGTTCACTAAACAAAGGCCACACTTGTGCCACAATCAAAGGATCATGGCTCCTTTAACTACAGATTCAGGTTGACATATAAAGAGCAATCTTTACCTCGGGGCGTACATCAATTTTTCCAATTTATATGCACATGAAATGCAAGAGTGGTCTTGTTAGACAAACGTTGGGCCCATTTGAATGAAATCTATTCTATTTATGAGAGAAAACTGAATCCTGCTTCGGATCTGTGGTTTGGGGTAAAAAGTGCAGATAATCAAACAGCGAAGGGTTCGAGCATCCAAAATTTTGGACATTCTTATACATTGGCTCTATGGTGTATGTGACGGTGTCGCGAAGGAGCCAGAATCATCGGGCACATCCGAAAAACTGGGCGTCTGGAAAAATCGCACATCGACTGTATATGTATCTTTGCTCTAGCTAAGAAAGAGGGGTATGTCAAAGCATGCTCAGATTCAACTACTTACCAACTTCTGAAATGCGAATGTCAAAAGGTGCTCAGAAACACGAAACACTTAAATAAGTTATATTCACTTACAGTCAACATGCATTGCATATTACTCAGTGGGTAACGTGTTGCTTTGCGTACCTTTTTGCTTGCCCTGCAGTTTGGTGCCTGCAATATGCCGACCACTGTGGTGATGCAATCTTACAGTCTTACAGCGATGTTGTATAGGGGATTGCCACAACAGTTTTCGTGCAGCAGAGGCAACATGTGATCGCGTGGTCGATATTGAAGAGGCACAAATGCATTTTACAGAGTGGAAGCGCAACATACCAGAACATGCCTCAAAAAGTGTAAAAATACTAAGCTTGGTTATGGTGAAATTACGGCAGAGCCTTGGGCAGATCACAGGCAGTGGCAAACCAAGCCTCTAGGACTTCTGCAACAATGTGAGAACCCCATTATACACTGCTTCATTGTCTTCTATGTGTGAGTTGCTAAAATTAGCACACACATGCAAAGGTTTTTTTGTTACTGTTCTTTTCGCATTATTTATTAATATTTTAAATTTTTTTTCTGCATTTTTAACACCTCAAACAAAAAAGTGCGACACCTGGTAGTCCTGCCTTGTTACTGGCTTGCTGGCCTCTTTTGTTGGCAATAAAAAAAAACTGCCTAGAAAGAAAAACAAAGGAAACGAAAAGGGGGACGTATCGGCCTTTGCAGTTCCCTCTCTTCAACCAACCCTTCCCCAACTCACCAAAGCTGTTGAACAACTGGTAGAGGTCATTGGCACGCCATTCTGCAGGAAACGTCAGGTGCAAGACGTGGCTCCGAGACGGTATCACTGTGAGCAACAACAGACAAAGGCACCGAATTAAATTTCCACCTGCGGGAACTCCTGGTCACGACACCGAGGAAGTCACAAATGAAACTGTGCTTGAAAATGCTTCTTCAGTCGGCTGTGTATCCCATTTGTCCATACCCGAGGCAAAACCATTCCGAGCTCGCACCAGTCCGTTACTTTTTTTTCCCGAGGTGTCAACGAAAAACGTCAATGCCCTCTGCCAATGTACTCTGCCATGAAATTTTAACGCTGGATCTTTCATTCAAAAGATAAGTTACTTTACATACTAAGCTAGCGGCAAGAGAGTTCCGTCACATGCTTCCGGCACTTTGGAAGCGCCATCACAGGATGACCTGGCGAAGTGTTTAGCCTAGGCATGGACCACCACTCCATTTGTGATGGTTGCGGAGTTTAAGAACCGCAATAATATCGAACACAGTGGACACAGAAAATACATGAGGCCTAAAGGAATAAAGAACTGTCCAAAAGTGACAGTGATTAACATTAAGTGGAAATAAATTTCTATTCTGTGAAAGTAAGCTCTGCAGGTTTTTTCCATTGCGAATGATTTTTTTTCCAGTTGCCCAATATAGCGAAAAATTTAATTCAATTCGATTTTTGTGAATATGGGCCCCAGAGCCTGAAAAATCAGTCAGCTACTGCAGTGACAAAAGGGGTTCAAGAACTTAGGTGCCTCACTGCAAGAATGGTATGCTGGGAACGTAGCTAACGTCCGCACTTGTTAACTATAGAGAGAAAACAAAAACATAATAAAAAACACAACAGACGAAAGGAAGGCTACACAGATGGAGAGCTAATTGACAGCACGGAAATTTTTATTTTTACCCCACCAATAAACATGCTACTAAAGCACATGCAACATTAAACGCACGAGGCCATATATGTACAGACTTGCATCCAGATAATTATATCCACAACTATTCAGTATGAGAAAATGAGAGGTCATGTGACCCTTGCATTTATCGACATGAATAAAGTATGCTTGAGTGATACGTGCGTGTATTGTGAGATCAACTCTTGAAATCGGAATCAAATTTTACTACTATCCCAGGTTGTCATTACAGGTTGATTAATACAGGAGGAGGTCCCAGAGTCTTAGACTGAACTGAAACAAATAGCTCATCAGTAAACATTGAAGTAGGTAAGATGATTATTAGCAGCAGTTTACGAGCAATATCAACCCTGAATAGCTGTGAAAATGATTACCTGAATGCACAGTCGAACCCAGATACAGTGGAATCTTGATGATACGAATCTCACGGGTGTCACAAAAGATATTCGTATTAGCCGAAATTCGTATCATCGAAACACAATCAAAGCTAGCTAAATTAAAGAGCCAGAGGTGAACTCACTCAGGCACACGTACGTAAAAAGCATTTATTTCTCGAAGAAAAAGTCTCCAATGTCCTTCTGCTTCTTTTTCTTTGTCAGGTCTTAGCAGACTTTGTTCAAATCCACAAAAACGCGTGCATGTGTCGTCGCTGATTTCATCCGCGGCCATAGCACGCCTCAGAACGTCGAGCGCGTGCAGCGTTGCAGCCGCCGGTGGTGGTCCTTCACCATCGCCCATGTCTATGTGGTCGCCATCATCGCTAGAATCGGCAGCCTTGCATGTGGCCTCTTCGACAACATCTTCTACCGTGCGCGCACCCCAGGTGGCTAGATTGTCATCTACATACCTGCCAACCTGGCGAGATCAAAAATCGGGAGACTTTATTCGCGCATACGGGGGGGGGGGTGTCATTATTGTTTCACCTTCCGGTGGCCTTAGCAACTCGGTGAAACACGTTCTCCATCAGTGTTTTTTCATTTTTCCAACCATAGACCACTGCACGTCCCACCTTTCTTTATTAAGAATGTTCTCTGGAAGACTGTACGCCTGTAGTGCGGCAAACTCAGCTTCAAGAGAACCTAAAGCGTCTTCAGCAGATTCATTGGCATCTTGGGGCAGCAGCTGAGGGAAACTCTGAATAAAGAAACGAAGACTCGAGAGCGATGCCTGTGAAATTTCAGGTTGGCCACCTCCGATTTTTCCTTAGTTGCGTTTCAGAGTTGCATCTACATCCAAAGCGCTTCGCCTCATCTCATTTTGGAAATATTTTCCGTAGAAGAGGCCCAACGTAGTCGCTGACACTAAGGGGTAGGTTGTGTTCGACGAGGAATCCCGTAAACAGGCACTCCACACGAATGACACTGTCGTCGCACTTGTTCCGGAGGAAGTTCACTATGTTGCCTTGCTGCTCAGCGGTACGAACATAGCTTTGATGCTTCACCGTGGAAATGTGCAGTTTCAAGTCGCCGTTGACACCGTGAGACACGCTGACGTCGCATCTAAACATTCTACAAAATGCAAAATGTTCTCCTTTTCTTGATGTCAAAAAGCACGGAAATTCAGAAGTTGGCAAAAGCTTCTGCAAATACCTTTTCTTCGACTTTGGTAGCGCCATGGCATCAAGCACACGAGAATTCTAACTTAAAACGGTGCACTGCACACACGGCCTAGCCAACACTAATCATACACAAAAGCAGCAGCAACAATATGCACCATGGATAGACACTGTACCATGGAGGAAGGCATGCATGAAATGCAAGAACTACATTGGCTCTGGCTTTGGTCGGCTAACTAGGCGCTGTCGTCGGCTGCTTAGTCGATGATACCGATGGTGCTAGTGCTGCCGTTGTTGGTGATGCCGACAATTGCGATGCGGCTGTAGATTCCGCGGTGCCGGTTTCGCAAAAACCATTATTGCGCGAACAGAGACGAATTTTCGGGAGATATAAGATAGTGATTGTACAATCGGAAAGTTCAGTAAAAAATCTGGAGTCTCCCAGGTGAATCGGGAAGGTTGGAAGGTGTGCATCTACCGTGCAAAAGTCATCAGCTGAGCACTCGACATTAAGCCGTTCCCAATCCTCAATTGTATCTTCCGGCTCTGGGGACACCTCTTCTGGACTCCCGAAGAAGCCGCATTGGCCGAAGCAGTTCACTACGGTAGTCGGAGTTACCCGATCCCATGGCATAGCTATAAACTGGATGGCGTCCAAGAGGCTTATTCGGAAGTCACCTTCGTTCTTTCGATCAATTTTAGCAAGTAGGCGGCCACAAGAAGGCCCTTGAAATGGTGCTTTGCGTTCTTTATAACGCCAGCATCAAGGGGTTGCAGGTGCGTCATCGTGTTCGCGGGTAAAAAGACAAGTTTGACGCTTTGAAGCGTTACTTGCCTCGGGTGGGCGGCACGCTGGTCAAGAAACAGAACAATCTTCCGATTCCTGCAAGCCATCCTCCTGTCAAGGAGCGACCGAAACTCTTCTAACAGCACTGCCGTCATCCACGCCTTTTTGCTTGCGTGATAGACCCACGGCAAATGATCCTCGCGCTTGAAGCACTGGGGCTTTTGAAACTTGCCAACTACCGCGAGCTTAAGTTTCTCCTATCCGTCGGAGTTACAGCATAAGGGAACCGTATGAGCTCTTTGCTTTTTTTGCCTCCTTTGCATGCTTTGCCTTTTAAACAGAAGCTCTTCTCGCATTGCAGGTTAAAAAACAGACCTGCCTCATCAGCATTAAAAACATCACGAGGCTCATACTCCGCGATGAGTGATGGCAACTTCGCTAGCCGGTCGCTGACAACTGCCTCGTCAGCTTTTTTTCGCATCGCCGCAAACGCTTTCATAAATGAGACCGTGCCCGGTCTTAAAACGCTGTAGCCAACCACCTGAGGCCTGGAATCCATCGATGTGCAGAGCAAGTGCAAACTCGTCGGCTTTCTCCCGCAAAACTTTACCGTCAATATTTACACCAGCTACGGTTACTTCTTTAAACCAAGTCAGGAGAGTCTCCTCAAGCTTCACATGCTGAGTGGTCTTCGTTTGCTTCGCGTTGACCTTGAACGAAAACACGTGTTTCACGATAGAGTCTTGCTGTGCAACAATTGTGCTCACTGTTGACGTTGGGAGGCCTAGCTCCTTAGCCAACTCCGCCCGCTTCCTCTCGGGATCTTCATTGACCTTTCGAAGGATTTCTAATTTCTCTTTAAAGGAGAGTGCTTTCCGTTGCGACACATAGCTCGCTGCGACTAGGCAAAATGGCGCAAACACAAAGAACGCGGCCCGAAGCACAGCAACCACTCTGTCCGATGGCATGCAGAAAAGGAGGAAAAACACAAAAGCGCCACTGCTTCAAACTCTTCGCGCCCAGTCGCGGCCTCTGCGCTGTCCAGCACTGCGTCCGTGTCTACGCACCAAAAGAGAAAGGGAGAAATTGCGCGACTGCGCGCTGTTCTCTTTCGCGGCCGTCGGAGGGGCATCGTTTATTCGTATCAACCGACGCGGATCGAAAATCGATTTGTAACAACCGTTCTCTAGCACGTTGCAAAGTAACGGGGCTAGGCCGGGACCATAGAAAAATTCGTATCCGGAACTTCGTATTAGCCGTGATCGTATCATCGAGATTCCACTGCATATTGAATTCAAAGGGGGTTCGCAAAATAGCTTGATATATATCAATAAGTCGATATATCGAATAAAAATTTAATACAAAAATTTTACAGCTATTCCACATTTTTCGTAATCCACAGGGTCATGAAAAGCATGCAGCTACAGATGGATTAGGAATTCATCAGAGGGTTGAGAATTCTCATGTATACAGAATTTGAACTCAATGTGAGAACTTTCTACAGTAATGTCATCTAAGAGAACATCAACACCGTATTTATTCTAATACTATATGTCAACATATCTTTTTCAAAAACATTACCCAAAGTGGGCTACCAACCTATATTCGTGACCGAAAGATCTCAACCTATGTTCATAAACAAAACTAGCAATAGTACCAAGCTAACAAAGTTCCTCCGTCTCGCATGGCGGATCTGTTGGCAAAGATTATCCAGACTGGCTTTAAAAAATTCTGCATATTCAATGCACTCGACGGCATCGAGGACGTCATTTGGGATGCCAAGAACAACTTCTCCGGCAGTTTTGATGAAGACACAGTGTATGCCATTGTCCAACAAGATTTAGCAGCTGAGCTTACGGTAAATAAAGGAGTCACGTTCAAAGCTTTTTCTAAAACGATATGAGTTAACCTATATTTCAATCATTATTTTTTTATTTCTAGGAGAGTTGAAAATGTAGAGGTCTACGTATGTTTGTGCTCAACCTATTTTTGTGTAAACACGGCATTTAATGACCAGCATACTTGGGAATAACCCATGCAGCCACTCGAAAACCATGACTCACACACAAAGCATTGCGAAAAACAATGAAAGAAGTAAACCTGCTGCATGATGACATACCAAGAGGAAACACACAGCTATCTACCTTGTAACTCCTATTAAAACAATTTGAACATAGTGCTAATAAAACATGCAGTGCTGGCCCAATCAGAAGTGTTTCCAGATATAGTATGTGACACATTTTGAATATCATTATTTTTATAGGTGCTTTTGTTTTTTTATGCACTATGTTAGCGTGCCCAAACTGTGCACACAGCACCTCAAGGGGATAAGCTATGACCTTGCGTTTTCTACGCTAGATGTGCTTTAGTAGTGTATTCATTTCCGCAGTATTAGTAAGTATTTCTCTGTCAAGCACCGCTCTGTCCGTGTAGTTTTCCTTTACTATCTAGAGTTGTCTTTCTTTGAGCACTGAAGTTTGCAAGTATAACACACATGGGCTGCGAGAGAGCGAGAAATGTCTTCGATGTCCAACAACGCTGAAGGACTTAGCACCCATCAAATACTCAGTCCACGGGGATTTCGGCATTGCATTGCTATTAGAAGCCACCCACCACAACGAGTTGGCCAAGAACAGATTATACGGCTTTTGTCAAAAGTACACAGGCTACTCCGCACGTTTACCATACGTCATTTGGCTGTGCGCGGCAGTTTCCGTGGCGCTCCTGATGCTCCAGACCTCTAAACAGTGAACAGGAGCTTTTTCTTTTTTTCCATTCCCTAAAACGTTAAACATTTTGCCATTCCACAAGAAGTCCTTTAAACAGCCTGTAGTCAGCATGGTGGCCGCAAGCAACGTAGCCCGTATACTTTTGAAAAGGACTGTACACCAACAGTGCATCAATTTGGGCCGGCCGGTACATACGTGGCCAAGGAAACAGCGCTTTTGAACGGGACAGGAGGAGATGACACGCACTGCTGCCTCGTCTTTCAAAAGCACTGTTCCTTCACCCAACCCTGCAGGAAACCCCCACGGCTGGAGTAATTCACTTACCTTCGTTTCCAGCCATGTTTAGAGAGGGAATGTCTGGAGACTGCATCATGTGGATCCTGACAAGGGAATGAGAAAAAAATGACTGATTGGCTGGATGACTAATTGAGCGACTGATCGAATGGCAACTGACTAGATGATGGATTCATGGGATTCAATGTCCCAGAGCAACAGTGGTGCCACGAGAGACGCCTTAGCTGAATGTCTCCAAATTACTTGACCGCTTAGGCATTTGGTAATGCTCATTTAAACCTAAGCACACCAGCACCTCTGTGCTCCCCCTCAACCAGAATGCTGGTGCCGGAAGTTGCACCTGCGACCTAGTGCCCAGCGGCACAGCACCAAGAACGCCATGCTGGTGTGGCACGTATGAGCAAAGTGAGAGAAGGAGGTGAGCACAGGAAAACTGACACTCCCTTCGCATAGTAACATTTGTCATCATTAGTTCACTGCAACCCTAGGAACGTATTTAGGGTCTCCAAGCATGTTCTAATAAATAAAGCTTTAGGATGATTTCTGTGGAACTGTAAAACGGAGAGCAGTAAAATGATGCACACACACACGTGCACTTCGAACTTTATTTTGTACCTTCTGTAATTGGCTGTAGTGCATTCCAGCAAACATCCACACAAAGCCTTAAGAAATTCCCCTACCGAGGACGACCTTGGTCCGTCAGAACTAAAACTTGCAAAGACAAGTTCAGCTTAACTGTGCATAGGTAGTTCAGATTCACTGCTTTTGTTTCTTCAATGTGCCTCTATAGGTGACACCACAGAGCAGCAAGTATTTGTACTCGCAACGAGCTCTCAAAAATAATGTCACTGTCTTGTAGAGGGTCTGATTGATGAGAACTCCCAACTTTGACCTCACAACAATTAAAGGATGCAAATCTTCAGAGCTGCTTCAATATCATTGTCGCTTGCCACTTCCCCAGGCACATTCCAGCAACTGCTACAAGTCAAAACCCAACAAAGATGCTTTGTTGCTCAATGCAGTCCTCAAGTGATTAGAAGAGATGCATTCGAAAAGAAACCAGGGCCTGGTGCGTAGACTGCAGCGTGGCATTGCGCGCTATTCCTTGCTTTGATGTGTACTGCACAGAGGCCTACTTTTTTAGAATGACTGAAGTCAAGTTAAATGGGCGTTCATCAAAGTGATAGCATCGTTTTTAGTTCTAAGAACACACCTTTTCAGCTAACCTTAGTACTTTGAAGCTCTGCGGTCAAGTTTTTATCAGGCCTGCCATTAAGCAAACTTTCAGTTTATTTTTTTTTTGTATTTTTTTCTTGCCTTCTCCTGAAACAAAAATTTTCTGCATACTTCTGGCTTCTCCTTTGTGTTATATGTTTCTTTTAATGAATAAAAACAATCAGTATATTTAGGTCTTTTCTGCATAAAGTTCTCGATAGTCAAAGGATGAAGATGAAGATTTAGTTTAGGAATTCCCTCTTAAATATGTGGAAATAGAGAAATTGATTTTTCAGAATCCAGTGAGTCGATTTGATGAGGTTTGTTGCACTTGTAAAAATTTTAAACCTAATGACTGCATTAAGGCAGCAGGTTTTCTATTCTGGGTCATCAATAGTTTTTATGAAGTTGTTGAACATTGGCAATCTATAAAAAAAAAATGGGAAGCACAAAAAAAAGACACCTTAAACTATCAAATAAACAGCTGTGTAACTCAGCAAAGTAAAAAAACAAACACACGCGCACAAAAAAAAAAAACATCATAATTCTGTAAACCTCAACCAATACTACATGTAAACTGGACCACCAAACTGATGTGCCATACGGCACAGAAATATATCACCAAATTGTGAGTAGGACTTTTGCAAAACACTCATAAACATCACAACGATTTCGCATAAACTGTCAATTCATATATAAAATTTGTCTGCTTGACATGCTGTAATGATAGATGCTGCTTAGAGAATTGCCATATTTGTTTTTGGTGCAGAGTTATGGATCTGTAAACTTTGTGCGTCCATTTGTTCTTTTGTTTTACGTGCCAATGTTGAAAACTTCCGAAAAAAAAATTCTCTAAATGCTCCAAATCAAAATTCTGCTTCTTAGAATTACTAGATTTTTCACTTTCTTTTTCAAATGCAAGTGATTTCATTTAAATCAGTCAAGTGGTGGTCTCATAAAAGCATTTCTGAGTTTTACATGTATAGCAAACTTCTGCTGATTCGACTTGGGCTAAGGTGATCTTGACCGAAGGTCCTGGCCTGCGACTAAATATTTCTAAGGGTGCGAAGTAAAGTTAATTCGATCCTAAAATTGGCCTTCGGCAAATCATCTGAACTTGACTCGTCAGCACACACGTGCTTGTCCTCAATTATGGCCCAGACAGCGATACCTTCAGCAGCAGCTACTGTTACTGTCTTAGCTGAGCTTAGGGGACCGTGAATGCATCCATCACACACGTCATTCCCAGCCAAAAATGCTTACTCTCTGACTGTCCTGGGAAGGTTCTAAATAGAAAATGGCAGCTCACGATGAATAACGTCAGCATGTGCCCAATTCTAATAAGCACCTTTCTTACCCCACGAAAATTGGCCCGCCAACTGTCTTAGCAGTACAAGTGGATATGGAACCAAAACCATGCAGTGGTGTTCGCAACAGCCTACCAACAGAGCCAGCCTAGCCAGCATCATAGCCACTACCGTCACAAGATGGCGAAAGTAGTAGTTTTCGAAGTTTTCATGTAGCGTGATGACAGGCTGCTTTCAGTCTTTGACTATGAGATCTCATTCAAAACACGGGTTAGTTCACATGCTAAGCTAGCGGCCAGCAGGAACAAGTCGCATCAGGCGTTATTGGCATTCTAGAGGTCGCAGGATGAACTAGCGACGCGGTTACGGTCCCGGTGTGGTCCACCAACACGTTTGCGATTGTTGCAGAGTCATTTGATAGATACACAATATTAAATGCACAATGGGCCGCATAGAGAATGTGTTGTGGTCCCTAGACAACGATAAAGTGCTATCTGAGAGTGATGACAATGGACATTAGGAACAAACAAACGACTGTTCTGTGAAGGCAAAGTTAGCTCCTTTCGCTTGTTTTTCATTGCCAGAGTCGGAGGCATGCTACATTTTGTGTGCAAAAAAATTGGGTGCTCTACTATGTTTAGAAGCGCTAGTGTCATTTCTATGTTAGTTTACTAATTTCAACACCTAGAAAGCATTAGATTCGGATCGTATTAGAATCAGGCAAATATACTGCCATACGGACAGGTGGTGTGTTTCATAGTTTTTTTTCCTACCTGTTGTTTCATTTGATATGCAAAATAGTTCCATCAATTTGATCGAACCCATTAGGGTTGAATTTATGGAAGTTGACTGCATAATTGAAAAGAAAAATCAGAGTTGGCCCCAAGTTAAAGCTTTTTCTGTTTTTATTCAGTGTCCCTTGAAGACGTGATTGATGCCACCCCACAATCCTGCCTATGACAAAAGAACCCACAGAAAACCATGTACCTGTTGAGATATGGCTTCAGGACTGGGCTACTCTCCTTCAGCTCAATGCTATGGTCCTTGTTTTTACCTGTGCAAGCAAAACGACACAGGTCAATGAGCGTCCTCGCAGACCACACAATGCAATGTTTTCGTAATGCACACCGTATTCGCTCGTGCAAGACCCTCGCTTTTCCTCTTCCGGAATCTTGGCAGGGTGTGGTTTACAAAAGCTGGGCACATGGCTAGTACTAGATAAAATGACGAACGATGTCGTATATCATGTACTCAATCACACAAACTTACCGCAAACTACACGCGCATTTGCTCAAAATTTAGACCTACTGATGAGGTCGCGTTTCGTTCTTCATCATTCTCAATGTCACTGCCACTGTGACCGGGGCTTACTACCTGGTCAGCACACACCCGAAGATGACTACTCACAGCACCGTTCATGCTGTTAGATGTTCCAGCAGGTTTAAATCTGTTAGCAACAATATCACCTGATACTGAATGTCACGCATTCGAAACCCAATCTTTGGCGGAAGTTCTTCTTTCCCACAATTTTGTTCGCAAAGGTAAAGGGTGCGGGTCTTACACGGGTGAATACGGGATGAAATGTTTCCGTAACGCACCGCTTGAGGATGGTGCCTCCTTCCTTTGCTGCCCTGAGCAAGCTGTGGTGCAATGCAGTGATAACTGTACATTAATTCCCGTTTCAAGTTCCCTTCCCAAATATGAACCAACACCTACTCGCCCAGCCTTGCAACTGTTATCAACATATTAATTCCCACAGCTTGCTAGAACGTCCCAATGGCTTCCATTAGCTCAGAGGAAAGCGTTACCCTAAAAGTGCAATGTGGACATCACCTATTGGCAAAACTCGTAGCGTAGATTCGCAAAGATACAGCAACAATGCTGTCGCATTTCATGCAGGAAAACAAAAAGATGAACTCTATTCACCTGAATTTTTCTTTTTTTTTTGGCAATACAGGTCAATAGAAATGGCCTTGTTTTGCAATAGTCACTAATGTACAGTGCAAAAAAATGAAACGAAAATGGTACGATAAATAAATATTTATTTAATGGAAACATGTGATGGTTACATACAGAACGAAACATGCAAGAAAATTAGAAAGATGCCCCACACCCCCTCTCCAAAAAAGTGTAATATTGTGGGCTGGTGCCGCCGAAGAAACACGAGAAGGCCGAAATGGACGAACAGCGGGAGTTTAATGACATAGATGGTTTATATACACGGGAACGCCAGTGCCATCAGCAAGTGCAATGTTGCTAGATGAAATGGCAGACAGAAAACCATAAATAACTGAAACCCAAAGTGACGATGCAGCAAAAAAAGTGCTGGACAAAACGGCCAAAAGGCAAAATAATGCGACACGGGACAAGGCGTAGGTAAGAGCGATCAAGATAAGACATATTCATGCTTTGTTAGGGTGAGAGATGACTGCCTTACACGTAGAAACAATAACTAAAAAAACAAATGTTCTAGCCTGGAGACTACTGAATGGTTTAACGCAATAGTGCTAAGGAGCCCGTGTCGCAGAAAGTCCGGCGTCGGCGTCCAGCCCTGCCTCGGCAAAAAGAATTTTGAACCGAATTGCAAATGACGCATACCCAACCACTTCTCTACGACCAAAGTTGCTCATGCCTTGTCTTTCATTCTTTACAAAGGTATTCCTCAGAATTTTTGGAACGGCAACCCACAAACAAATGTAAAAAAAAGAACTCCAACAGCCCATGTCCTCTAGGTTAGCTCCTCTCAGTCTTGAAATCTTAAATGTGCAAAATAAAAACCAGAGATCGACCCATGCAAGAGGCCGCGTTTCTACGAGAGAGCTCACCTTTGTGCATCGTTCGCAGCCAGCGTTTCCCGGTAAACGTTACGGTTACATAAGCTTAATAATATAACATATGCTTACATAAACAGTTGCGGAGAAGCATGAACAGCAGTAAGGGGTGTTTGAATGCTATTGCGTTCCACTCTTAAAGGCGAAGCTTAAGCGTCCTCCAAATTTTTCGAATGCTGAGAGCAATTCGGCATTCGACCCAATGCCAATAGACCAGAAATATGTTAATTTAGCTAACTGCTAATTGGCTTATTAAGGATATAATAAAAAATACCCCAGTTCCTGGAAAATGACTGCTGATCCAACACAGCTGGTCCTACCCTCGTATCGTGTGGCGCTTTTTTTTTACAGCATGGCCCATGTTAACTGGGATATCTTGTGTATCCTGTAGCACCTTTTTTTTTAGTAGCTTGGCTCGTCTTAGCTGGGATATCCTGCGTACATAGAAGACATGTGACACCTACCTAGTTGCTGGCAGAGGCCCATGAAGCACATGCCCGTGACAAATGCGTCGTAGCCAGCCTCGTGGTACTTGGCCTTGTCCAGGTTGTAGCCGTAGCCAGGCTCGGACTCTGGGGCAAGGGGGAGCAGCCAAAGCAGTTGGTGGCACCATTAGCTGCGCAGATGCCGCTGGGCTCACAAGTGCACAATGCGGGCTCCGCGAGTTGATCAGGACAGAGCTCTACACAGGCCTGATTTCGGTGCCCAGGCCTGGCCAAGGCATGCCCGTCTGAAGCGCAAGCTCGGCCCGGGCCTGAACCTCCACGATCAGGCCCAGGCCTGGCCCAGGCATGCCATTTGAAGCGTGAGCCTGGCCCACGGAGCAAGAAATATTTAGGAGTGGAAACTCCGCTGTTTGCGGCGACCAGAAAAGGTCACAAGCCCGCGGATATATTTTCATGCTGGCGGCATGGGAACAAATTACCGTCGTTTCGGTTGCTAGGGCAACCGGTTGAGCGTGTTGCTCCCGTTCGGCCGCGCGCGCCTGACTTCTACTGAGGGCACTCTGGCGCGCTTCTTTACCGCTTGTAGCCCGAAGAGCAACTGCTGCTACGCTTCAGCCATTTGAGCACAGTAAAAAATAAAACGCGTTTTCCATGACAGCTATAAAATGATACGTAGCTTCTGGTTGTAGCCAGGGCTATCTTGCTCCGTGGCGGGCGGTTTTTGGCTTTTTGCGCTTGCGAAACTGATGGCTATCTCGTTCCTAATCGCTCAAAGGGCGACCGCTTGTTTCTCGCTCTAGTGCTCACAGGGGTGCGCATAGGAAGGATGCCGCAGTGCATGTGTTTCCGTTCCTTTTCTTTTTTTTAAGACTCGCGAAAACTAGTTGCCCTAGCCGCTTGGCGATAAGAGGAAGATTAGCGGAAGTTTGCCACACGTGTTGCTTTTTTTGATGGACACGCAACAAAACAGTTTTCTTGAGTGCGCGCACCTACGCAGTTCGATTACGGGCGTGCCTGCTGAAGCAAACACCCGTGTCGTCTGCTTGTCGTCTGCTTTGAGCGGGCGCCGTCAGAGTGAGCGCCGGAGCTGCCGGAGCCGCCTGCCGGGCGCTGCTGTTTTTTTTTTCCGCTGCGGCTTCTACGACGGGCCGCATGGTGCCGCCACTGCATAGGGTAGCGTCGGCGCATGCAACAATTGTGACTTTATCTGGTCGCCCGCGCCCGCTCGCGCTGACGGGAGTTTCACCTCCTATATGTCTTACTCCGTGGCCTGGCCCGGGCCCGAACATCCACGATTGGGCCCGGGCCTGGCCCAGGCATGGCGTCTGAAGCGCAAGCCCGGCCCAGGCCCAAACCTCCACGACGGGCCCGCGCCTGGCCCAGGCATGCAGTTTGAAGCATGAGCCCAGCCCGGGCCTGAACCTCCACGATCGGGCCCGGGCATGGCCCAGGCATGCAGTTTGAAGCATGAGCCCGGCCTGGGCCTAGGCATGTCATTTGAAGCACGAGCCCTTCCCGGGCCCGAACCTCCACGATCGGGCCCGGCCCAGGCCCACCAAGGAACTCAATGCGTACATGGCTTTAAAAACATCGTAGCTTAGTTGGTATAACCAAGGACATTGCCAAAAGACTGCTGCGACAGGAAAAAATTGCCATAAAAGCTTTTTTCAACAGAGCAAGTGTACAGCTAACACGAGAAGGCTGAAAAAAAATGCAAAAGAGTGGTTTTGCCAATTTTCTGAAAGGCATATTATTTAAAGCTCCTATGTATGCTTGATGCTGAGAACAATAGGATACACATTTGTTAAACAGCTTTTGATTCATAAACAGTTCTTGCGGCCAGGAAAAGCTTAAAATTATATATTAGGTGCACAGCAAGCAAAAGCTGCTGAAATTTCAAACATGCATACAGTGGACTGTATGACTCAGCGTTACTCGGACTACAATAACCCAGCAAAAGAAGTGCATCATATCCGAAATCCGTTTCCTCCAAAATTCGGGTCGCGCTAAGATGTGAAATGGCACAATCTTTGTATATATTGCTGTCTTATCCAAAGATGATCGTGAAAGCAATGAAAACAAGAAAATTAAAATGATTAAATGCTAATAGATAAACCCGTTTATGCGCTAATTGTACAACCCAATCGCACGGCCCATTGCTGTCTGCTGTTTTCAGTACGCTGGGGTTGCCGGCAAATGGCAGTTCTTTCTGCACTAGAGCATATATATTTACATCCATGCAATGGCAAGACTGAATATACAGAATGTTTCAGCGAACACTTTCAAAATTCTTTAAATGTTGCCTGTGGCAGATATCGCAACTCTAGTTCATGAGCTGGTCTACTCAAAGCGGCCGACAATACTTGCAGAAAAAATGTATACAAAATTTACGAATTAATAAAAATTCACTAATTAAGATTTTAACTAACTACATTGTGGCCCGTGTTGCAATTTACAAATTCTAGCCGTGGAGTTCGCAAGGGAGATCCACTTGGAATAAATTTTCAAATGACACCAGTTTCTGGATATAAATTCCCAAACCTTGCAGAGAAATGCATTGGTGTTGCAGTTAATTTGTTAACAAAATGTTGTTTCATGCATTGAAGCACACAAGTAACTGGAATGCCAATGCATTTCTCCGCAAAGTTTGGGAATTTATATCCATAAACTGCTGTCGCCCCGAGAATTTGCTCCAACTAGATCCGCCTTGCGAAGCCCATCGCTAGAACTTTAAATTGCAATATAGGTCATAATTAGCTAAAAAGATAATTAGTGAAGTCTTTTAATTAGTTGACTTGGGATTTCAATTTTTTTTCAAGTAGTGTCCGCCGCTTCGAGTAGACCAGCTCATAAACTAGAATTGAGCTGTCTGCCACAGGCAACCTTTAAAAAATTTTGGAAGTGTTTGCTGAAACACACTGTATATGTTCCCACACAATAGCATACGTACACCCACAAACAGCAAGATTAATGGCTGGCACAACTTCACTGAGTACGGACAATAGATGCCAAGCAAAGAACAACTTCTACTTTCCCCCATTCTTAGGAGTCTCAGCGTTGTATAAAGCTTCCTCTTAAAGTAGGCTATCATGTGCTCTCTGTTGATCCTTTTTCTGAAGCAACAGACTCCCAACAATATTAATCCCTCTGATGTCTTAGTACCACAACGAAATAGTAATAATAATAATAAAGAAGAACCTTACAGTATTGGTTGATAAGCTAAGTCAAGCAACTCACCCACGGGTGGCACACAGGATGTCCTGCTGCGAAGTTGCTTGAGCAGCAACTCTAGGGCAGTGCACGCAAAAGTATCCTTGAAGGAGAGGGAGGGGGGGAGAAGTGGTATAAGGACAAGCTAACCATGCATACGATAGAGCCAACGCTGGCATTATTATCTTAGGCAAGGAACAAGAAGGGGAGTAAGGAAACAAGAAAAAGATCACGCAGGTACGCATGCACTCTAGGAATCTAAGCAAGGCAAAGCATTTTGCAGACACTCGGTTGTCCAGCACAGGTTGGGTTTCTGCTAAACCATATCAGATGGACCGACGCATTTGTGTAAGGAAGGCAACCGCGCGTGTGGCGTGAGAGTGCGTGAAGACAGCGACAAGACAACTACAACGGCGACGACTACAGTGTGACGGCCACGGCGATGGCATGGTCGATTATTTTGTGCTCCAGTGAAGAAACGTTACGTGTTCTGTTACCTGGACTGATCACGAAGGCAGTACAATGTGTCGCAGCATCTTGTGCGTAGTGCGGGGTACTATGACGAAAACACATGGGCAATGAGAGCCAATCATAATCAAACACCGTGTCTGAAAGTGCTAGCTATCACAAGGGAAGATTGTAAGAAAGTGGCAGGCGACTTGATGCACGCGAAAGACAGCGGGAACGTTAGCTATTGTTCGCACATTTCGTTTCTGAGCTTGAGGCCTAAATGAAACTGGCTCATGTGCGCATGTTTTCGCACGCAGGTACTTCATCTCGTGCTTGCTATCGCGACAATCATTTCAAAGGCCTGACCACACAACTTTCTGTCCCCCCTCCCCCTAAGTACAGCACCATGAGGATGACGGACAACTAAGAAATGACGACAATGACAGCACTCCGAAGAGAATTCCAAGAGAATGTGTAGTGACAAACATGCTGCACACCATGGCTCGAATGCTAAGGGGCAGCAAATAAACAGATAATGCTCTTCTGTGATGACTCCATCTGGCAGTGAAATGTCATCACCTGCGATAAACAGTGAAACATGATCAAAATACGCTAAGCAGCTATCACTGTAGAGTTTAGGCGCCCTTAGCAGCAATCACCGTAGCACTGAAGTATTCTTAGCAGCTGTCAATGAAGCATTTGGGTATACCCCTAGCAGTTATTATTGTAGGATTGAAGTGCCCTTAGCAGCTGTCACTGTACAGAAGTACAGCATATTCTCTTTAAACAGAACCTCAAGGAACCAGGGAAATTGGTTCCATTTATCAGGATTTCCATTTACTGAGAGCCAAAGCTGAACAGAGTAGCATCAGTACAAAACCAACTAACCATGAGAATGGTGTTCCGTTTAAGGTGCAGTTCCGTTTAAGCGATTTCCGTTTATTGCGATTCCACTGTACTCTTAGCAGTACCCTCTACAGCTATCACTGTAGGGCTTAAGTACTCTAAACAATTATCACTTTAGAAAATGAAGTACATTTCGCAGCCATCTCTGTAAAGGTGAAGTACTTTTAGCCGCTACTGACGTAGAGCAAAGTGCGGCCTTCATAATGGCGGATGATGCAAGTGCACAGAGAAGATGGCCTGAACAATAACGCCGTGCCGCTGCATAATCATAATTGTCATAATGGCGAATGTCACTCTTCATACATCATCACGCCTTCACTGCAGTGCTCCTGCAATGCTCGTCATCTCACCTTGATGGCGCTGTCACTGGCCAGCACCTTGGTATCTACCAGAGATGGGAAGGCAGCCCTCACCATGCTCTTGAACTCATTGTAGTCCTGCAAAAACAACTCAGTTAGATTCAACCATACTCAAACTCTACTCTCAGGTCTGTGAATGAAGCAGTGGTTAAAAAAAAGGTGCCGTTATGAAATGGCATGAAGCGCGTGAAGTGTCCTGATAATGCAATTCACTGGTCATGTTTAACATACCGAGGCAACACATGAGACGTGTATTAATGTTGACCACCTGAGGTTCTTCAGCATGCAATGAAAGCACGGTACTTGTATTCTTTACAATATAAAAGTGTGAGACTTAATGTCTCATAGAATTACATGACCCATTCCTATAACTTTCATTCACATGTACCGCACTAGTTTTTGTTGGTGAATGCGAAGAGTGCGAGAACTCACTCTAGCCTTTGTAGTGCTTTCTGCTATGCATGAAATGAAGTATAGAGAGTAGTACTAGACTTTACTATGGCACTGTAAACAGAGAAAAAGATGGAAATCTAGCATTGGCTGCCAATAACAACATGCCAGATGATGTGACAATCAGAAGGCAGGTTATAGAGTTAAACGTGGCCCACACCATGGATGTGCTTAACCCTTCATGTGCATAGTATGTGCTATCAGGCATCACACTTGTAACATGCAAATTGAAAAATGATGGGCCTGAGTGCAAAATTACTGAGTGCAAACCGAAGTTTCTCACTCATACATAAAGCATGATACCAAAAGTTCATAGACTGTTTTGTCGAAAATATCCGTAGACATAGCATGGGCCAACTGGTGATTTGGATACCAAAAATTCTGACATAGATAATTCCAACATTCTCAAACTCACAAATGGCAAGGTCGCCGTTTCTGCATCACACCGCAATGCCCAGCCACTCCAACGGCAAAATGCATGCCGCAGGAGGGATCACTCCTGGGCCAATTTTTCACTGCTCGCCGCCGCGGCAAGTGAGCCACGAGTGGAGCAGACCAAAGAGAGCAGCCTCTACAGTGACGTAAGTGCGGAAAACTGGTGTCATGAGGACGCGCCTGACCGCTTTATTCGTACTCGCATTTGGTTCAGCTGGACCGCTTATTTCGCACTACTGTCTGCTCACGTCAGCTCTCACTCGAACTCGTTTTGGTTGGCTTGGTTTGGTCTCGTTTGCGCTCGTCTTTTTACAATGACGAGTCTAAACTGAGACATCCCGATGGAAAGATTGTTGGTGACAGTGCGCCCTATCCGATTCTGTAAGACAAGACAGACCCTGAATACAGTGGAACCCCGTTCATACGTTTTTCACCGGACCGAGGAAAAAAAACGTAACAGCCGGGAAAATGCAACAGTGAGGAAAGCTCCGAAAATGAATTAAAAAAGTGCAGCTTCAACTATAGACAATTTATTTCCACAGAGTGCGCTTAGAACTTAAAAAAAGTCTAGAATGGTGGCTTGCCATTTCTTTCGCTCGCAAGGAATCACCACACATTTCTCAATAGCCTGGAAGGCCACATTGCTGTCAGCGTCGCTGTGAGGTGCGACGTACCTGCGGAGGAAGTCCAGAGCCGCGACGGCTTCTCCAAAGCTAAGATTTGGCAACTCCCCGACATCATGCGGATCGTGCTCCTCGTCGTCACCGCGCCACGGCAATGGCAACGGACGAAGGAAATGTTGCCCTCTTTGGCGTAATCATGCTAACGTGCTAACGATTGTTTAGTATTGCTGCGGAGCGCGGCAAGGTGTCGCGAGAAATGTAAACAAGAGGAGAGCTGGCCCGATAGGCGTAGCGACGCCATGAGCAACGCCAACTTCCGGTTTCTCTTTAGCTATAGCTTCACAAAGAGTGACGTCAGGGCCTCTCCCGAGTTTCCTTCCTCCGCGAGTCGACCCGTCCAACAAACCATGCGGTGACCGTAATCACAGTAATGATAGTGAGAGCATTTTTCACGAATGGCCACCTAGTGGCAGCCTCTCGAACTGGCATGCGGCTTTTTGCAGCCAGTTCCATAGCCAAGCCCGGTCAAAACTCGTCAAAAGCCAAAATGGCGGTTGGAGCGCGTTACCTACTTTAGCCCAGGCGGGTTCGGGCTGCGACGCATCATGCGGGAACGTTTTCACAGCTACAACGTAACAGCGGGGTTCCTTATACATTGGATCCTATGGAAGCTATGCCGGGACCGGATGAAAATGACGTAGAAGCCGGGAAAACGCAGCAGTGAGGAACATAACAGCGGGGCTCTACTGCACAAGGATACGAAGGTGACACCCAGCACCTCATTCTCCTTGTCTTCTGAATGCGGCACTGAATGCGGCGATGCTGCAACAGAAGGGAGCACACCAACATGATTAAGATCAGCCGCAACGTCCTTGTCATCTTGATAAGACATGACGTGTTGAGAATGCAGGACGAAGAACGTAAAAACAGTGCCTATCTGTCAGCAGACGAAGTAAAAAGTATGCGAGCATGCAAGCACGCAGGAGGAAGCAGCGACAAAGACCCAGTCCGGCCTCGGCAACCCCGCTGCTTTGGTGGCAGTCTTAGGTGGCGGTAAAGCCTAGCGCCATCCATCAAGCTGGCGGGAAGGCAAACCCACTACCTTCCTGCCCTTCCTCGCAACTACGCTCCTCTCGCCCTTCCTCTCAACTCCCTCCCCTTCGACTGCCTCCACGCGTGCCCACCTTCGTGCCGGCGCCGCCAGCCCCACCCGCCCGGCGCCAGCTTAGCCCGTTCCCAGAAGTTTCATTTTTTTTATTATCGGGAAGCAGGCGTAGGCTGGCGTGGGCAGTTTCTCGTGTTCCTCACTCGCTGTGTGCTTGTGTGTCGTGACATTTCCTGACTCACCGTACGTGCATCGTGGTTTGGTGCACGAATACTTCGAGAAGAAGTCCTTTTATTTCGAACTTCCTGTGATCCGAACAAATTTTGGGGCCCTTCGAGTTTGAATTATCGAGATCCGTCTGTAATTCGACTGCCAAGCTGAGCAGAAGGAGCTGGATCGCTGCGGCACATCCTTGAACCCAAACTGGCAAAACCTATTCAATACAGTAGTCAACTGCGCTCAAACCACGGGACAAGCCAAGCAAAGCAGCAAAGTGGTAACGGTCGCACTCGCAATTTGTCGCGCAAGTTGCACCCAACCAGTGTTTGTTCCTCTATGGGTTAAATAGCAACACATTCTTGGGTGACGGCTTTCATTGCCATTATGAATTTTTCTCGGCATTATTAAGTGGCACCAACTTCATTGTCAATGTCTGCGCTGACAAGAGTAGCGATTAAGTGAGGGAAGTGCCGGTCAATCATTGTTGCGAAGAAATCTGCAATCATTCAGCTATCGGAGTGTGGTCAACTCGTTTAGGCTGCCAGAGGATCGAGATCTGACATATGCGTTGACTGTACACTTGTCTATTTGTAGTGACAGTGAGACAATGGTCGAAATACGAACTGACCCTGTCATAAGCAGGCATAGCGTTCGCAGCAATGCAATGCTTTTTTTTTTTTGCCACTCGTAGCACGAAGCTCCCGTTTCCTGGCGAATCCGACACCGCGCACTTCCCATTATTCCGACCTGTAGGTGGTCTATATCGAGCACGAATTATCAGTCGGCAACCGCATTCTTGTTTTCTTTGCCCACCTTGGGCAGGTCGTCCACGAACTGTGAGAGCAGGTGCATGATGTCGAGCAGCATGTTATGCCCCACGATCAGCTTGCCGCTCGAAGCCAGCAGCTCGAGGACTCGGCTGAAGCCGTGCGCCAATTCGAGATCCTCCTGCAAAAGCGTGAGCGCAATACAAGAGGGCCATGAGGTATTCATCACTGTTCTGTGCAGAGATCATCACTCGCAAGCTTTAGACCTGCCAGCTTTAGCAGCTGAAAAATACTAAAGTAGAAGTAAGAAAATACTGGTATTTCGTGAACAACATCGCTCAAGCTTGCTTTATTACTTCCCTTCTTTAACATTCTTTAACTAACAAGTATTGAAACTCTTGCAGTCTCTGTGTACTTCTATTATTTACTATTGATAAAGTGACCGCTGCTGGGTACCGGGCGGTGGGGCCAGTCAAGCTACATATATGTAGCTTTTTCCCCACTTTCCCAACCACATTTCACGTTCAATTTTATTTTGTACTTTGTGCATGGTAAATAAGATCAATCAATAAAAATCAATCAGATCAATAAAATATGCCGACTGTTGTATTCAAGAAATTTGGAAACTATATTGCAGAAACATTGCTAGAGGCATCTTCACAGCAAAAATGATCGGCGCTATAGATGAACAAAAATTTTCATATTAATTCATGAAGCATTTACATAACTGCAGCCAATATTTTGGTTCCCGTTATGTCAAGAGGTGGATGGCGGGTAGGTCCAATTAGGCTGCAAAATCAGTTTAAGACTCTGTCTTGCTTTTCTTTTAGAATAAGTTTTACCCTGAATTGGACGCAAATGAAAAAAATGTAAATTTATTCTTCTCAATACAACAGTCATGAACATGAAATCTAAAACCTAAGTCTAAAAACCTGAAGTTTCTATATAAGATTGCAAAAGTTGGCAGGCATGTAAGCTTGGATTACATCTACGCTGACTCCATTCACATTTTCTTATTGCTAAACTAACGACATGGTACCACAGCTACTATATATAGTATCAGATAAAACAAGTGTAAAGAGGAGGAGACAGAGTATAGGGAAATATATATAGGAACTCAAAAGCAGGACAGCAAGAGAATAAAAAGACAGAAAGCTAAGTAAAGCAATAAGCACAAGAAGGGGGACAGAAAGGTTGCTCATGGGTAGCCATGGATGGAAGAGGAATTCGTGCGAATTTCTGCAAGACAATCACTGAATGACTGGGAGACACGATGCTTATGCCTTACGGCTGAGTGTGGCATGAGCATCTATAAGTTCTTCAAACCTGCATTTGGATAAATAGCGAGTGAAAACTTGAGATTTCTAGCCATTGTTGGTCGAATGATTCCTGTAGGAAACGTTTCACAACAAATATCTGACAAGGAGAAAAACGAACACCGACGCTACCTAATTTTACAAGTCTTTATGTGGGCAACTATGATTATGTAACTTGTCAATTTGGCGTCGTAGACGAACGTGGTTCACCTGATATTTTGCAAATGTCAATATGTCATATGGCATATGTCATATGCTCATGTTAAGCATCTGCATAGTACCTTTGGAAACATGTTGCCAAAGGCGCACTATCACTAGCCTTGAGTGGGTGGGGGGGGGGCATAAAAATAATCTTCAAATAATCTGTGGCCATATACTTCACAATGTTATTACTGTGGGATAATAAGTTTGAAGAACCACACACTGCCTCCAATGTCTTGATTTTTTAGCATTTCATGAGAAAAGCCTCTGACATGTTACAAAAACTGGACTGACAAGTTTTTCTTTAGTATCACTAATAATTTGTTATTTGGATGCACATGATATAAATTTCTCACTTCAGTGCAAAATTCAGACGAGAAAGAATTAAAGTAAGAATTTCCCCTTTCTAGGCCTGTCAGCGTGATTGCACACATTGGTAATAAATTGAGGCAGAAGCACCACTGCTGAATGTAATGAGATTAGGCGAATTAAGGCAACAGGCAGATAACATAATTTTTTTTATGATCAGTGTGGCAGATAGTATATTAAAGTGCTTTCTTCGGTCTAACAAAGGTGCTGCACTGTTCCAACAAATTAAGTTCCGTACAGAGACTATGTTTTTTCCGATTCATGCTTGATATCTACAACCACACATCAGTTTTGCAATTAAACTGCACTGCGGCTTGTTGTATTAGAGAGTTTAGCATGTCTGGTATTCCCCTAAATGCAAAGGAACTGAGCATTATACTGGATGAGTGGAGGTGCAAACGTGAACGGCCTGCACAGTGCAACCACCTGGTGGTGCAGAGCTCAACCAGGTAAACACAGCTAATATAGCAGTAAAGAAGTGTCTCATACTTAGCTGCTGGTGTAAATCTTTGGCACCAACATGATTACGCTACTGCCAGAAAGATTCAACATCAGCGAAGTAGAATACACTTGGTTACTGCAACATTAGCTCTGCGCCACCAGGTGGCTGCACCGTGCAGGCCGTTAATGTTTGCGCCTCTGCTCATTCGGTATAACGCTCAATCCACCTGCACTTACCGGACATGCTAAAACTCTCTATCAACACTATCACTGCGGCAGCATATTCTGAGGTCCCGGTACCCGTCGGTCATGACCCAACTGCTAGATAGGCACCTTCTGCTAGATGGCCACCTGGTGGTGCAGAGCTCAACCAGGTAAACACAGCTAATATAGCAGTAAAGAAGTGTCTCATACTTAGCTGCTGGTGTAAATCTTTGGCACCAACATGATTACGCTACTGCCAGAAAGATTCAACATCAGCGAAGTAGAATACACTTGGTTACTGCAACATTAGCTCTGCGCCACCAGGTGGCTGCACCGTGCAGACCGTTAATGTTTGCGCCTCTGCTCATTCGGTATAACGCTCAATCCACCTGCACTTACCGGACATGCTAAAACTCTCTATCAACACTATCACTGCGGCAGCATATTCTGAGGTCCCGGTACCCGTCGGTCATGACCCAACTGCTAGATGGGCACCTTTTTATTTTTCTGGTTCTCCACAGTAATTGCACCATCGCACTTGCAATGGAAAGCAATGGGACACTTGTTCACTTGCGTCAATCCTATGCCAAAGGACATCCCCTTCAGGCAATGAAAATGTAATTGCACAAGATTTCTTGCGCCTTCGTAGTCTTGAAAACAATACAGCTGCAGAAAAGATTAGGACTTTTGAATTCATCAGTGAGTCTTTTTCAAGTTTACAGAATGCAAACTCCATGCAAGAACTCTCTATGAGAATGTCAGATATAAGAACGTCAACTATTTCCCTTCTCTTCATACCTACACCCCAACTCCGGAGCGCGAAGATTTGGAAAAGTGTTTAACTAACTGTCGCGCACATATCGGTTTGTATCCTAATTTCCACAAGACACTACTTGATAGTACTACTTAAGTGTCCTGCTGATGACGGCATTATTATCATCACCACATATTCCGCCGGATCATGTGGCATAGCATATTTATCAAGCACGCTTCAACAGTATCACCTACGTTGTTGTGTGTTGTATAGCTTCACTGTGCTATTGGCCACGTTCCACAGGTGACGATGGGAAGCACCTGATGGCATATACTTTTACCTTCAAGCTCCAGGTGACCATTAGGTGCGCAATTTCGTTTGGGACTTTCAAGATCTTCAAGGTGACCGAGATCTCAAACAATATGGATGGCAGTGAGGACAGCCAGGTTTAGAAGAGCACCAGTCAGGCGAGCTCGTCAAATGAAGAGGGCACCAGAAGCAACGAAGACAGCAAAATAAAAATGTTCCTAGTCATCGATTGCCAGGGGTTGCGTTATTCTGTATAGAAGTCTGAGTGCAGTTTCAGGTTTCAGTGAGTAGCCTGTCTCTTGTAAAGCTCGCACCCTTTAAAAGATAAGAAAAACTGTGCAGGCTTCACGTGAGGGAATACGCTATGTTGTGGTTGCGAATGAAGTTGCTGCCATTAAAATTGTCACCTGCTCCCTCGTTTTCCTCGGACGGGCGGTTCTTCGGTCTCCCGAGCGCTGTTTGGCCGTTGTGATGTCTCGAGCGACTTGACGCGAGAGCGCAACGTTGGGTTGCTGGCCTGTCGTCTAAGAAAAGAAACTTCTTGACGATACAGCGAGGTTGATACGGTAGTCACGAATGATGTCAAATTCAGTGTTATCATACAACAAACGACACGGTTAGCCCCTCAGGGTGCTGTTCATACTAATAAAAAATTCTGGCATTTTACATGCTAAAACCCCGGTACGATTATGAGGAGGCACGTGGGGGCTCCGAATTAATTTTGACTACCTAGGGTTCTTTTGACTACCACATTGAATGTGGCCACCACGATCAGGGTCAAACCCACAACCTCGAAGTGAGCAGCATAACGTCATAGCCATTAAACCCCCGTAGCGGGTGCATTGTGTGTTGTAGATGTAATGATAACACCTTGAAATCTGGATTGCTAATCAAACTATTTATTTTTAAGATGCCCTGCATACAACTTAAGAAACATTTGATCGAACCTGCGAAACTTCTCAAGAAAGAGGTGAGCACCAGCTGTCTTAACACTTGTTTGTGATGCTAGTGTGCAGTCATATTGTGGGCCCCCTTCTTTGTTTCGCCGGCGTGAATGCACCGTTAAGGGGCATTCACACTGACGATTTGCAAAGGACAAGGGACGAAGTTGGTCAGAAATGGTCGCTTAGGTTGGAATGCCCAAATGTTTTGGTTCGCTACTCAATCGTTCAGCTTGCTGACTGCAGTTGCGAAGCTGCTGAACCAATCCCTGGCACAGGAATGGAACGTCGTAGTTTCCTAATGCATATTTCAGTAGTGATGGCATTGCGAGCAGACGTTCAAAAATTTTTAATTAAATTACGCGGTTTCACATGCCAAAACCACGATCTGATTATGAGGCATGCCGTAGTGGGAGACTCCGGAAATTGGGCCACCTGGAGTCCTTTAACGTGAACCTAAATCGAAGTACAAGGGTGTATGAACAGTACCTCTGGGTACTGTTCTTTCTTTTTTTAACTTTGGACGTTCGTCGCTGTCTTTGCAATAAAATTGTTGCACATCACAAAGAAAGTTTCGGAAGTGAGGTGTTTTGGATATTACACACTTGGAATAAAACGGACATTTTTTGTCAGATTATCAGGGTCCGTTGTAACAAGAGTCGACTGTACTTCATCATATCGAGGTTTAACTGTATCAGGAAGAGAACGCTGCGAGGAGTGTGACTGGCATGGACAATCTGTCTCATGTGTCGCGGCGCAAACGGCGCGAAGTGTGGCGTGGGCACGATTCACAGCAGTTGCCGCAGACAAGACCTCTGCTCCTGCAGCACTTTGTTTCCATAAATAGCATCAGTGGACGCGCTCGCCACGTGCCATCAGTGAACAGACAACAGCGCGCTACTCTGGCCATCTCGTAGTGGTGATTGTCGCAGAGTCTGTCTTGTGCGGCACTACGCTTTTCTTCTCGCGCTTTTGCCATACACTTCTCCTCCGCTTTCCTCCTCGCACTATCTTTGCTACCGTCGTCTCTCATCCACCGCTGCGCTTCGCGTTTGCTCTTTGATCCTTCACTATGCTCGTTACTCGGTTATGCTGATGCCGACGCTCAACGCAGGAACGGGTGCCAAAGAACTGCCCTCTAAGATATTGAACTTACACTGCTCTCAGGCGCAGTAAGCCAATCTTTATTTCACTTCTCTCAAAGCACTCATCCTTTGACGCACTGTCAAAAACTTCAGCCAGTTTTGGCAGAAGCATTGGTGGGCCACTGTTGTGGGCCTCTGAATAACTTTTATGCAACGCTGTAGGCATGTTGCTAGTATGGCCTCTGTGGTGCAGCATGCTCGAGACGAACAGGCAAGCCATCACAACACACTTGAACCCGCCTGAACACATGCATACAAAAAGCAAAATGGAGACCTCAAACCGAAAACACTGCGACTTCTCGCCCAGGCAACCGATGACGATAATCGAGCGATGCTTTTTTTGTAGCGGATATAAATTGGACGCCACAACGTAGTAGTAAAGAAGTTGTGGCACCCTTTAGTTACTTACTGCGTCAGTTCATGGGTTTAACTCTTTCTTTATGAAAACCTAAACTATAACACCAAACCATACGGTGACCTTCAATCGTGGAGGCACCCATGTCACGAAGGCCACACTGGCAACCTTCAATGCTGCTGCCCTACTGCTTACCTGGGAGCTAACATTGGTACTAACAGTCGCTCGACTGTTAATACAAGACGTGATTTCTTTTAGAATGCTGTCATCAACAGTTCCTTGTACTTGCAAAAAAAGAATAAGGGAAAAAAAAGTAAAGAAAACTCACGTATTGCTTGCGCCAGCTCGCATGGTTTTATGCACGCATAAGTCACACCATTGTGTAAAACGCACTGGCGAAATGATTTGAAAAGAACCCCAACTTACACACCAGGAAATACGGTGCATAGCTCATGGCACTATTTCCGTGGGTTCTGGGAGAGCAGCGTTTTGACAACAGTGTGCACCCGTGCAGTCATTAGTGGTTAGAGTATACTTCTAAAATGCAGGAAGAGGGTGAGAAAGCTTCGCTTTAAATGCAAGAGGGCCTCACCCTTTCCTTCTTCTGCTTGAGCTCGAGCTTGGCCCGCTGTTCTTCCGGCGAGCCAGCAATGCGCACGGCTATGTGAACCATCCCCTCCGAGTCTGCCTCCGTGTTCAGCTGGACCTTGCCGCCAAAGCGCGCGTACACCTCCTGGTAGATAAGCTTGCGTCGGAAGCTACTGCACTCGGACAGGTGCAGGACCCTGCTGTCCTTGGCGGAGTCCTTGGCGGAGTTCTCGGCGGAGTCCTTGGCGGAGTTCTCGGCGGAGTCCTTAGCCGAGTCCTTTGAGGTGTTTCCGACGTCCTCGTCCATTTCGACGTCTGACGTGCTGTCCAAGAACTCCTGCACCTTGTCCCTGTTGACCAACGAAAGTTTAGAGGCATTATTCCCAGTCGGTCACTTCTGAGACTGTCTGTGAGATTTCGTGTGACTATACTTGCGCGGGCACTTTTCTGTGGCTATGGAGGCAGAGCTATGAGGCAAAGTGCACGCGATTGAGAGCGCTCCTGAAAGCATCCCCCATTTTCATTCATCCGGGGAAAAAACACAAAAAAAAACATGTGCATCCTACAAAAAACAGAAAAAGACGCAATACATCACCAAGTGTAACATCATACTTATTTTCCAGCTTTTCTGTGTTTCAGCTACTGCAAAACTACTGCATGCATAAGCTACACTGCTTCAGTGTCTGTTCCAAGAAACCAAAAGCGTTACCAAAATCTGCCAGACTACTTAGCCCATTAACAGATGTACAGAAGCTCTGTTCCAATAGTTTTTGCTTCACTGCCGTAGAAAGTTGTCCGCAAGTATACAGTAGACCCGACAAGCACGTCTGACAACCTTCTTGGTACTGGGTCAGGAACGCCGTCGCCTGTAGACATGAAAACATCTAGTGCTAGGCCTGCGAAATCTCACAAACATGATTTTGTCCCCCCCAAAGCAAACGACTGATGACATGACACCAAGGTGGGTTATGAGTTACTGCCCAAGAATCGAATACTCGCGTGATTGTGTTAGATGTTGGGAAATTTGGGAAATGGTGCACTCAAGTGACTCCGCGCATGAGAAGAACGCGAAGATTGCTTGGGTTCTTTTACACTTTTCTTTGCATACTTATGCATGCATTCTAACCTAACCTTACCTGATCTAACTTTGGGTCCCCTGTTTCCAGAACTCCCTCTTTGTAAAACGTCTACAGTTTTTTTATTACAGGCTCATAGATTCTCAACGGTGCTGCTATATCTTCAGCTAAATAAGTCAAAATATTAAAGTATCACCACTTTCCTTGATATTGAAAGTGGTGACACCTTAATTTGATACTTTTTTTGTATTTAGAAAGAAAGAATAACCTTCTTCAAAACTGGCCAACTTCACATAATGAACATTAATGCAGATCATAACTGCACTCCCCTTGGCTTGCTTAGGTGTCATCCCGCCCCTTGTTTGGTTTCTGCTATAACTAACTATGTACTAGCCTGTGCAACCTTGCAAACACCTGAACTAGAGCATACTTGTTGCCCACCATATTGGAATTGTACCATATTGACCTTGTTAAAACCCTTGAACATATCTGAGTTTTCAAGACAATCTTCATGCGTGAAGTTATCGACAATTGAAATATGAAGTTAGGGCACACCAGAATGTGCTTTGTTTTCTGCTTTTGCAAATATTAATATGTAATATCGGCACAATTTTCACTTGTACGCTTCATGTGAGGCCTCTACCACATTTGGCAACCAGATAAGCATTGGTGCGAGATCATGTTCTCGAGGTATCACTTGCGAAAGTTGTTACATTTTGTCGTTTCTCCTTCATGTTTCACTTGTCCATGAGCGTACCCGAAGAAAATACAGTGGTTGTATACAATTTCTCTCATAAAAGGCTTCCATTTCCTTTGCCACTCGCAAATCAGGTTCCTCATGTGTCATCAATCCCACTTTGCAACATTAAATAAATAATTTCCTCTTCCATAAGCCCAGGACTAATTATGACAAGTCAAATGCAAAGTTTTCATCAGTATAATTTTGCAACTCTTTTCTTGCAGGCACGAAGAAGGCATCTATCGAACAATATAAAAACAACTTGTGTTTATACAGTTACACCCAGATACAACAAACTTCAACATAACGAAATTCTCAATATAACAAAGTATTTAACTTTTTATAACTGCTTGTCCATAGAACACCATGCATTTAGAATGTCAATGTAACAATGTGTTTACACGATTTCAATATAACAAAATTTCACTGCCGCTACAATGGAATACAGAGACAATAAATGAAAACTTCCGCGGACGCAGATGGTGAAATTGTTGAATTATAAGTGCCTGCTTGCAAACCCACACTCTCGAGTCGCGCGACCATGAGCAACTGCCAGAACGGAGCAGCGTCATGTTCCTTATAAACTCCAAGTGTGATAAGATCCTCACGCCCTCCGCGCTGCGTGCTTGGGGTGTGAGTAAAGGCACGTGAGGGTGAGCCCAGAAGGATGGTGGCTTGACGAATGCCATGTTCCACCAGCACGAGTAAGGGGAAAGGGGTAGGGAGTGAGCTTGTGGTAACGTGATCAACCATGCGCGAAAGGATGAGGTGTGTGGGGGAGGGGTCACATTGACATGCGTCTCCCTTTTCAGTGCGGCTGCGGCGGCACATGGCTGCCTGCGCAGCTGGGCACATAAGGACTCCCATACTATTAGTAATGGATTATTAGTACTATTAGTAGTATTAGGTTGCGTAATCTCGAGTTCGTGAGACTCGCTGTAGCGAGAGGCAGATGAAGCATTTGCTACCCGCTGCCGGTGCTTTTCACGGTGGCGTCGTCCCACTGCGGGCGACACTATAAGCCGCGAGGGTGGGGTGGACACGAAAGCGTGTCTGGCTTCGCTTTGTAGAGCCGATGCGAAGGTATCGTCAAGAGAACACGAAACCGTAGCTTTCGTAGCCATCTCTTGAAATTCCACAATTTTTTTTTTTTCTCATTCAAATTTGCGTTTGTCGATTTCCCGAGAACTGTGAGAATATTGCGGACCCTTTCGTGTAAAAAAAAAGATATGTCGGCAACTGTACTTACTTACATAAAAGGTTGAATTTGAATGTAATGAAATTTTGATATAACAAAACAAATAGCCAATTGTACTGTCTTCGTTATATTGAGGTTTAACTGTATTTGTTAAACTCATGACTTTTTCATATTGTACATGGTAACCACTGTTCCATGTTTTATATAGTCACGCATGTTTACTTCCGACTTCCATCAATCTATTGTATAATTTATTTTCCTGCGTTTACTACTGTTGACCACAACGTAACTTTCCTACGTATGGACTAACAGGAGGTCTCACTCTTATTCTCACGACCTTCAGACCTTATGTATTTATGCATTACGTGCAATGTATGACACGCATTCGGATAATAAATCAGCAAATCTCGAGAATCTGGAAAGAAAGTGGCTCACGGATTTCTTGCGCACACAAGTTAAGGGCCGAAGGAACCGCCAACTGCTACCGTAAGAGCGAAGAGATCGCGGTGACCCCCCGACAAGGGCAGTCCCATCGAGGGGCCAAACTCACAGGACTTCGTCGACGAAGCCTTGGCTGTCCTTGGGAATGTCGACCTTGGACATCTTGGCCGGGCCGTTGTTGGGCGAGCCTATCTCCCTGAGCTGTAGGGCATGCCGCTCGCTCAGCGACTCACGTAGCTGTGCTGCTTCTTCGGCTCTCAGGTACGAGACACCTGCGACATGGCAGAGGCTTGCACGAGACGACGACACGTCCGACAAGAGTGGCACCGGTACAGAATCTAAGCTCAGGATACTTGGTGCTTACAGGGATTCGCGCTTTCAGTAAGGTAGTGAGTAGTAAGGTATGCCACATTTGCATTGTGTTTTACAAAATTTAAAGAGGACGGCTGCACAAGAACAATATAAAGTCGTTTCTGTACCATGCTAACTTCCGAGCCTGTGCTAACGTGTGTCCACAAAGTGGGGGGGAAACAAAAAAATTGGTGAAACAAGCTGCAATGCCACAAGATACATTAAACGTTACAGACACGTCTACAAGACCCTACTGACTCAAGGAAAGCCTTATGTGGGTCAGACGGGACGTTGTATTGACAGATTGCATGAACAGTGGAACCTGCCTGGCACAGGCGAAAATTCGCCGCTGCATTGTAAAGAGCATTTTTTTCCCCTTTCGTTTCCATTTCACTTTATTTCGTTCTCTGTTACACACGTCTATGTACAAAAAGAAAGGTTGCATTCCCATGCTGAGCGACGATTGAACAAGACAAAACGCAGCTCGAGTACGACACTGAAGAAGCATACGACACAGAAAACTTGGGTCGCAAAAGATGTGTAAGCAGGCCATCACTTTCATCATTTTCAATGTGAAAAGAGAGTAACTATCTTGATAACGGGTCAGTTTGATATAATTTTGTTGTTGCTATGCGTGTCTGTCCCAACTGGTGTTTCTTCAGAGAAAAATTCTTGAAGAATAAAGTTGCAAGTGCAGTGCCTAAGCTGTCTACTGCTTCCTTCTGTTTTGTAAGCGTCTGTTCAATTGTTCCTGCTCACTATGACGGGTTAGTATATGTTAGCTTGGGTTAAGCTCTCTGGTTTAGGCTAAGCTAGCGTGCCTTATGCTTGTCAATGTCAGGAATAGTTGTGTTACATGCAAGAGAATCTAGAAGATGGCATGCACGTCGCAAGCACTCCCAGCAGTGCTTATTGCATGCTGACCGGTTTACTTATTATTCTGATCTTTAATTGGGTTACGTTAGCATAGACCCTCAGTTACCCGCCTGAAAAGCTTGTGATGTGCAATAATAGTCCCCGCAGCATTTGCGTCGCCTGCTCACTCTTCTGCATCTTTTGCCCTGTTTACAAGCATATGAAAGTGCAAAAGAGGCAAATGTTACATAATGAAAAAGACTACAAACAGAGGTTGAAAGTGAAAGAATCCCCTTCTTTGGTCACTGTACGAGAAGCAGTAAATGTTCGCCACTTATCAGTCAAACAGAACTTCTCCAAGATAAACCTGAGAGCGAAATACTAGAGGTATGTGTATGTGTCATCTATCTTTTAGTGTGCGGTGCCGAACACACCAGTCTCAGTAGAAGGTCGAAATTTCTGGAGAGAGGTGTTCTCAAGAACAAGCTAGGCATGGGTCGCACGTAACTTAAACGCATCCTGCTAGGCGAGCACAATAAATTACTTCAACTATCCACAGGGTTCGTACAGAATTTCCAATGCAACATTCAAAGACAACTCAAGGGCTCCAGGTTACTGAAGAGAAAAATTCAAGGAGGCTGAAACAAACTTCGGTCACACAAATACACTGAAAAAAGTGTTCAGATCTACTACTTAGCTGTGATTCTTCACACTAATTTGCGCAGACGTTTCAAGCTCTTCAGGTTGCTTTTCAATGCCAAATTTCCCATTGCAACTACGGCAAATGCCTTGTGGCGAATCACACACTTCCCTCTATGAGGCTCAGCAGTGTCTGACTTTACCCAAAGATACCTGTTATGTTAAAGTACTTCACTCAAGGCACATTCTAGAGGCCAGGCCTCAAAGAAGTAGCCATGACGGCTGCAATGCAAACCAACTAGGAAAACAACAAATTGTTGTAGCACCACGATGGCAATGGAGATTTAGACAAGCCTGGCGGCAGCGGCTGCATGCCGACGTGCCAGACTACAACTGCTTAAGAAAACTCTCAAGAGATAACATACAGGATCGTTTCCCGATAGATGGTGTCTATGGCATAGCACCAATGTGGAGCTTGTTAATTTTAAAGCTTAAAAGTTGCTGCAAACCCAGTTTTTCAAGAAAATCAAGGAATACATCTATTTTAAACATTTCAGAGAGTTTCAAGGGCCCTTGAATATATTTCTTTTTTTTTTTTCAAATTCAAGAGTTCTCAAGGATTTTAAGGTGTACGAGCCCTGTGTCCAGTCATTTGAGGTAATTTATCTCATCACTTTGGGTGCAGCTACTATACATATAGATTTAATATCAAGCAAACAGCACCAATGACAATGTGACTAAATACTGCCTGACCACTCTTCGACAGCTTTGTTTGTAACACAGTGCAAATGCAATAGTAAGCCATCCATTCAAGCAGCACTTAAGCAACAGGACGTAGGGAAAAGGAAGACAGCTCAGAGACAGCAAACGTAACAAAGGTAATGATCATTATTGGCAACACAGTAAAACTTCGTTAATTTGACCCTTGTTAGTTTGGAAAATTTGATAATTCAGACCTTGTCCCCTGGTCCCGGCAGGCATATGCATTATTCATTGCAATCAAGCGTTTGTTAATTTCGAAGTATTTGGCCACACATTGGGTTATTCGGGCAACTGTCAGAGCTCGGCAAGTGCGGAGGGCCACACGAAAGAGCAAAAACAGTGCTAGCGTCTAATCGAAACAAAGCAGTGGAGTCCTCAGTGCCCTAGTCATCAGCTAAAATCGTATGCGAATGACAACACCGGAACGCTTCGCCTCTACCTGTGCCTATAAAGCCTTTCTTTGCATTTACCGCCATGCGTAACACCGGGTTGGCGGCCAGCTAACTGGCAAAAGAAATATAATCAGGACATGCACGCAGTAGTGAAGGGCACGTCTCAGACGAAGACGCGTGCTGTAGTCACACTGCAAAGGAAGTCACAAGGCCTTCACAGCTACAAGCGCTAATCAGCTATTAGATGACGAGAATTGCTGCTTCCAGCGCTGCTTTTGTACAAAATATAAACAGGAGCTGCCGATTCATTCAGCAAATAAAATTGCGTTGATGTAGTAAACATTTGTTTATTGTTTTCTTGATACCTTCGATAATCTGCCATTTAATCAACTCTGACATTTCTTACGGTCCAGTTAAATACGTATTAACAAGGTTTTACTGTACTTGAATTAGTACTTTGGCGTGCTTTAGGATGAAATAGAGCTTTGCCAAATTTGCTGTGCAGCAAGAAATGCTACCAACTTATACTCAGCTTTCCGTGTTGTCAAGCTTTAGTGAACAGGCTAATGCAAATGTCGCGAGATTGCTTACACACAATTTCTTGCTTTGGCCAAAAAGGAAGAATGTGATTTATCCCTACATATTCAGGAATACAGTCAGTGATTACACCCCCCCCCCCCCCCCTGTCTAGTAATGCGCTGCTGAGAAGGGCATTATCAGCTCTGCCAAGTAGTCTTCAAGAAAACGAACTGCTTTTCCTTCTAGGTGGTGATATGCCTTTTACGCTACCAACACTAACAATGTTACTAATTTAGCAAACATTATCAATTTACCAACTGCTGCAATGCAGAGGCAGCACTACGGCTGTTATCAAGGCTTATGTCATGATGAAAGAAAAAAAGGATTCTCAGACCCTGACTGAAGAGCTTGTTGAAGTCAAAGCCATGTTGACTCAGGAACTGTAAGCTGCTAGCCTGCGAGCGGTAAAGGCACAAACAATCAGCAAAAAAAGAAGAAAAAACAAAAGTCATAGAAGCAACAGTAAGAAATGCAAAAATCAGCACCTAAATTTGAACAATTTGCAGCAGAAGTGCACCAAAAGAAGCTCCCCCCAAAAGAAGCGTTTCGTTAGAAATGCTTTGTAGTTGAACTGTCACATAACAAAGCTGCATATGCAATCATTCTAGCATCGCTCAAATCTTAGTACATGCGTACTAGGTGAGGACTTCTGTGTTCCTGCACCCCAAAGAGCTGATTACCCATAAAGCGTAATTGTGGTTACCTACATTTTAGTATATGAACTTTACTACTAGAGATTACGGCCATATTTCAGCAATTTATGAAGATTGCTGCTAAAGATGAAGTGTCACGATGGGATCAACAGCAACTTTCCTTTGTCAGACACATATGACGCACAAACGCTTCCACTAGGCAGCTATTATATTCATATTCGTGCACATTGAATATGAATTCAGCAACCAGATTATTAGTTTAGTCTATTGAATTTACAGGCTACAGGCAACTGCTGGGAGCAAGCTTTTTCAGTTTCTTTTCTTTTTTCTTACGATTTCTGAAAATTGAAGCACCATGCTGGCAAGTTTGCGACGCTGAGAAAAACAAAACAGAATAATAATGTCAGAAATCTTAAACTAGCATTTATTAGGACACCAGCTGGCAAACTCATCCACAAGGTATTGGCACTGCTTATCGCTATACTATCTTAATTTTGTCCACTCTCAACGTGATAGCAGTTGCCCTTTACAGAATTGTGGCATCACTCTTTATTGCACAACCACCAAGTTATAAACTTGCCTGCTTCAATTTTTTTAATCCTTTTTCTTAATTCGCCAATTTCTGGCAAACATTTAAGAGAACCAAATAAAAAGCTGCTTGCAACAGTCACTAGAATTCAACCTTTCTTTGAAGGCAACAAATTTGATAGTGTGGCAAATTCACTGCAAAAAAATGTAACAAGTTTATGGAAGCCACTTGCAGTTTCTACTTAATTTAGGACCTTCCTCTTCCTGTTATTCCTACTGTGTATTATTACGATACATATTACAATACAACTGATTCAAATACAAATCAGTTCAGCCAGCATTTCTGCATTTCGTACGTACTTGAATGTGAAACATGAGCTTTTCACTTAAAGTGGTCCTGAACCACCCCTCGGGCTTGGTGAAAAAACACGCCGTGCAGATAGCATACGCCGCTGCGAATATCTCAGCCAAATGTCGCAGTAGTGCGCAGTGCATGCAGGTCGCAAGCAGAGCGCGAAGTCACCTCTTTCTCAAACGCTCCTCTTTCAACAGACACCTGCTCCTCACTCTTTTCTGGATGCTTTATTTTGTTACATATCAGATTCCCATATATGGCTGCTATTGGCCAATAGCTGACATCAATTAAGGTGGGCGTTTGGATCAGTGCGCACCTTCCTACTGTTGCTGTGTATATTTACTGATGCGGTTTAACAAAGAGGCTGAAGTAAGCAAAAATCTGCTTCCGAATTTCTACCATAACTCCGTACTTCCGAAAGAAGCTGACTATCGTATCGCCTGGGTAGGAATTAAACTTTGGCTACACTGCTAACGGTGCCGTAGCCATCGGGCCTCGCTAATGTCAAGTAGTTTCGAACACTCAACTAACCTCGAACCAAGCAAAACTTAAGGTCAGACCCCCCACGCTTGCCAGCCCGTGCTCACTCCCGGCCTCTCCTGGTTAGACACACCTTGGCAGACTTTGCTTTGCACTGAGCTATTGACAGTGCTTCAAAAGGCGCAAGTTGGATGTGGCTACTATCCGATGGTCAAGCTGGTGCAGGACAAGGCTGGCCCGCGCCACGTAGCATGGCCAGACTAGAGCATATGGGAACAAGCAAGCATTCACACTACAGCTGGATGCAGCTGCGGTATGCTACGTAGCGTAGACGCCGGGAGGTGCCGTGGCGAGTCTGCAGGGTGAGTGCACTGCGTTTTGCCGCGCTACGTTTGGCACGTCGCAGGCGCTAGAATGGGAAGTACTGGCATCTACGTGAACATCCAAAATCAAGTTTCAACTGGGCACCATGGTAGGCGAAGCATTGTGAGCATGGCCCGCTCCACCACGTAGCCTTCGCAGTGCAAGTCATTGAAAGGGCAGAAGCACCGCTTAGGATATTGCTCGACTGCCAATAACTACGCTTGTGCTAAACGCATTGAAGTGCTTTTTTGCGGAAAAGTATTGCTGAAATATTCTATTTCAACTTGAAATGCATTTCTCGACTTTGATAAAACGTGGTTCAGGGCCCCTTTAACCAAATTTCTGATGCAATCGGTTAGGTATCTATAGTTATGCCCCTCTGTCCTCACTTCTATGTGCGGTGGTCAGCGATTCAAAATGTGAGAACTGGCTTGCATGGCAGCCGCCGCTTTTTGCACCACTGGGGAGCACTGGGCAATCACTGGGGGCCAAGTGCACCCAAAATGCATCACAAAGGTCCTTGCTTTCATTGTATACCACAATCTGTCGGCTCGGTGTCCCCGTCGCCCACCGATGGTGCAAAAAGCGTCGGCCACCACGTCGGCCAATTATCGAGTTTAAGTTGCCGAGCACTGTATACTTGCATTTTCTTTTTTGTTGTAACATTCCTTTCACCTCTGTTTTCTCACTCTGTATCTTTCCCAAAGAAGCGGTAGGTAAGCTGTTCACTGAAAAGTGAAACAGTATTGATACCCACGGTCCTTAGGTCCCTCCTTTCCTTCCAGTTTTTGATGCTTCTAACTACAATAAATAATTACTACTAAAATTAACCCATTGAAATATTCAGCCTATTTTAATCCTAACAATGCCTCCACTATTACTGTAAGGTTCAGCTGCAAATGGAAATTAAGCAAATTGGAAACATTGTCGATGACTTGCCTGGCATTGAAACATTCTGTCGGGCGCGCCCTTGACTGTTTGTTTTGGACAAACATAGAAGTTGAATGCCTTGTACTTGTACCTGCAATCAAAAAAGTACAACTGTTACTGGCAATGAAAGTTTTACGCCGCACATCTAAACAGAGCAGTGAAACTTGACCCTATTCACATGTGCGCCAGAACAGAGCATTAATGATAAATTTTTTTTTTATGAGGCTGTGTTTTCTTAAAACCCAGCCACTTGGTTGTACACCACTTTAAAGGGTTCCTCGCTAGGCCACATAGCAAATTTTGGTTATATGATCGAAGTTGTTACGTGCTGTCTTGGGAGCATGCTACAACAAGAATTTTTCAAATTGGTTCATTAATAGCCGAGATATATTTCAGTGCTGTGAACCCATGATTTCAGAAGGCAAGGGCTACCGCCAAGTGAGACACTTTCTCCACTTGCCCCGCCTAGCCTCCGCAAGCAAAATTCCTTCCCTGCGTTCTACCATAAGTCACAGGCCCTGCCTTCATTTTATTTTCTGTGCTTTCTTGCTGAAGGATGCACTTCCGCTCACACTCACGTGTGTGAGCTGTTCCATTTGTCTAACTTCACGCATCGAACAATTTTGCGCGCTTTGCATGAGAACACCTGACTAGCGGTACAAATCAATGTTACACGAACACTGACGCCGACGCAAGCGGATTACAGAGCATGATCGCGCACTGGAACACAATAGAAAATGGCATAGTTTCGCTCTCAGCACGTGCGACTGCCCGACGTGGGAACAAGCAGACAAAACAGAAGTACACCTCTCTTGCTGCAGCGCGAAGTAGAACAAAATAATGCAGACGTTTAGTTTGTGCATTTTATTATTTCTCTAAGCTTTAATTTATCTATTGATGAAACAGATTACAATAACAGATGCCGGCTTGAATTACTCTCAAAGTCACATGTCACTACGAGCGACGTCACAGCCTATACATGTACATAGGTGCACTTACTGGTATAAGCCATCTTTTCCCCAGTCTTGAAGCACAATGTCCGTGAGGAGACGGGCAGACGGCGTTTAGTTTGGGATTTCAGCTCTTCCCATGGCGCGTACCGATGTAATTTTTAGCAGATACAATCGTGAGCGTGCACTGCTATTTGAAGGGCCACTCACCAAGTCTGGCCATATTGAGCTGACAAGCTCACTGCACTTGTCAGCTCAAAATGGCCAGACTTGGCGAGGGGCCGTTGAAATAGCAAATAGTACAATAATGACTGGAGTTTTGTGGCAGCAGCTAATCGCAAATGGCAATTACAAAAGAGAAGTGCTGTGAACATATGCCATGGTCTAGAAACTGGTTGGCCATTTATGAAATTAATAGCGTCCTGAAACACAATGCTCCATTTGTTAAACTTCATTTTTCAGTCGCAACTTGGCTTCTTTCTCAATGGTTAAAAGGAACACTAAACGCAAATATTAAGTCAAGCTAAAGTGACAGGTCAATGCTCGAGATCACCTAAGGTGTCGATATTATTGAGAACAGAACTTTAGTAATCAAGAAATTTAAGTAAATGCACGGCGTGATTCGAGACTTCACTGAGACATTCAAATAGTATCCCAATGACACAGCGACTTCTCATCATAATTCTCTCACTCGTACTCAATCACTCATAATAAAGAGACCATTTGATTGCATTATAAGATAGATGAAAATGGTACTGGTCTATTTCTATTCGATTCTCAGAAAAAATAACTTTCTGACGTTACCCTTGATAACAACACGAACGGCCAAAAGGTTCTGTGTTCTCTCAACTCTGTGCCGCCCTCACTTTAAAAAAAACGTTTCAGTAGTTCCGTCTTTGTGTAGTGCTGCATTAGTTTTGCTGGTTCGCAAAACTTGCCCAAACTGCAAGTAGCGCTGAACGAGGCCAATTTCCACAAGCGTCGATGATCATGCTTATGATTCGGCACGTGCTTACCCTTCCTCTTTCACGCTGTCGGCACTGTCTTGGCTCGATTTCAGGCCCTGTTGGTGCGTTTCGTGCCAGAAAGTATAGTGCCGGCTGTCGGGCGCCGTTTTGCTCACCGACGACAGTAAAGGGCAGCGATGGCGTATGTAACGTTGCAGCTCCCTGCTTGGGGGCAGGCGGTTTGAACTGTGCTAGAGGTGTGCGGACCTTTTCAGACACGACTCTCTCCTAAACTGTCTTTTCTTGGTACAAAACAAGGGCGGCGAGGTTTCTGGAATGGCATTTTAGCCGTCCACATTGACTTATATTTGCCTTAGGTGTCCCCTTAAAGGACGTATGGCAGTACATTGCACCTCTTCTACGAAACCTTCTAAAAAAGCCGAACTGACTACAACACATCAGATTTGACAGATCCCACATTTTGTTTGGAGGCGTTATTAACTTTGTAAGTGACATGGTCTACATTGGTCTGAACTGGTTCCAAATGGTTTGAGTTGTGTTTCGAAATATACAACCAGTCGGGCACAACGAGACTTTTAATGTCTGGCAATAATAAAGAGCCGTGTATGCCAGACACAAATGAGAGAAACAAGGCAAGTTGCAGCACTTCCCACAAACTCACAACAGGCCAACCTGGGCTCATTCAAACACCGTGGGAACGGTGAGGGGTACTGTCTTTGGATTGGCATTTGTTGACTGGCACCCTGCACTATGAACGCGTCCCTCCAACTCAGTGACATTTCAGTTGTTAGAAGCTCAGTTCACTTCTCAGTTGCTCAGTAGCTTTGCACTGATTCATTGCATTGACAAGGGAAATCGCTGAAGCTCACAATATAAAGATTAGGGACAAAGCGTGTATCAGTGAACCGTCCATCCCTCTTCATGATAAGGAACTGTGTTACCTATGTCAATTTTGATTATGCGTCAGTTTGTCACAGTTGCCTCGATGCATCTCTGTATCTCGTGCATGTCATGGTTCATCAAATGGCACCTGTATATATGTTAGAAATATCTTCAATAAAATATCAATTGAGAGTCAGCGCTGTGTCGTCGTTTTATACCTTCGTTTGTCCTTGTCTTGTGTTGTGCCATAACAAACTTACTTCTGATTCTACGAAGTTGAGCAGAGTTCAAAATGCACTCATGTTTTGCACGCTGCTGATAGTGCTACATTTCTGGCACAAATTGCGTAGCTGAACAAAAGAAAAGTGAAGATTACTTGCTGACTAGCAGCTCTATCTTTCTATGTCCTAAACATAGAGGAAGGAAATTAACTAGGAGGTAGCATCACAAGCCAACTCCTCGTGAAGACCCCCCCCCCCCTTTTCGTGTGTTTTTGTCTCTCCTTAGAAGTATGTAAACTAGGGCATACGTATTGGTATTCCATTTTAGCCTTTTAGCGGAAAAAAAAAAAAGAAAAAGGAATGAAAAGACAATACGTAAAGTTGGTGAATATAAGACTGCAAGAGTGCTGGAAGTGAGCGTTTTGTCGACATCTTTTATACCGTTCCCGTGTTCTTTTTGTGTGCTAAAAGGCTAAAATTATCTCTCCCGTTTCTCCAAAAGGTCAGCCAACACATAACCCTGCATTTGGCAGACTGAGCCCAGCATTTTGATACCCAGTAGCTTTTAGGTGACGCGCACTTGTTTGAGCACTCTCACGTTTTCTCCATTTAAAAACTTGTGCAACATTGTTTGCTTTTTGTAGCACGTAGCTTCTTCCTTGTTATTCGTTGCCATCACACCTGTTGTCTTTTCAGAAGAGCGCTCGCTGAAGTGGCCGAGAGCGGCGGTAGGCGACACTAAAACCTATCGCGACCTGATGACCAGTTTGGCCCAATTTTCCTGGCTTCCATTGTAACAAGTCGTACTCACTCCTAGTGCTTACTTGGTCCATGGTTCTTACCAACTCGCCAAACAGTACTCCTGCTAATTACACTCCTTAATGTATTAATGCCACAACTATGTGGGGTTGCTACCAGCAGCAGTTAACCTAAAGGGCAGTGATTTACTGTAAGGGCAGTGATATGCTTGTAAATCTGCTACTGAGCAACTGTCACTACACTCCCATGTAATTAGGCCTGATGTGTGCCACTTATCAATGCCACTCTGTTCACGTTACAACTTATGTTGATGGTACATTCCGTAACAGGATGCAATTCAATCAAATAAAATAAACTACGCTGCCCACAAGGCAATGTTCTGCGTCAACCACTTCAATCTGCAAACTGAATGCCCAGATCAGCCATACCTCATGGTATCTAGTGCCGCTAACACTTCCACTTACTACAGAAAGTAACTGTGGGCAGTAGTTTGCCCCCAACCTAATGCCACCTCAAACATGTAAAACACACTTTACAAACGACAAACAAGCAATAACGAGCTCCATACAGCACCATGTCAAAGTAGAAGTAGGCTAGCTGTTGAGGGCCCACCACTTATAGCTACCTGTCAATACAATGGCATTGCTACGCAGTAAATTTTTTCACTATCATGAGAATCAGTGACACGTTTCAACTGACGCAGTCTTTTGTTTTCCGGTACCATCGCTGGAACAAGGACTCCATAGTTCCGGCCGAAAATATTCAACCTGGACCTATCAGGCCAACTAGATTACTAGTCCATCCCACTATGCAGCCAGTTTTAATGAGCACAAGCTAGTAAACATCGCAACTACACGCAGAGAAGGTAAAGCCGCGTTTGTTAACTCACCCACGCTTTTCCTTGTCGTACTGGAACGTGCACACGCCAACTTGAACCACCAGAAAATCTAAAGATGTCTACAGACACAAAAAAGAAAGAAAAATATAATAATAGTGAGCAGACAGATCGGTCGTGCGAACATAAGCGTAGAATACGATCATGCTTCGTAGAATACGATCATGCTTTCGGTTTCTGCACATCTGTCACGAGCTACTCGAAGCGATTGTACACCGACGTTAAGCCGTCTGCGGGGAAAATTCGGGCATAAACCACACTGCCCGATACCACAAGTACTAAATGACAGGACACGCACGTCAAACACGACGAACGAAAACAAACCTCTCTTAGCTTTCGGTAGCGTTCCTCTGGAGTGTCATACGCATGGGTACTCCGATCCAAGTGTAGACCTGTCAGGAAACGCATGACCACATCGTCAACGTGTGAGCGATCTTCCCTTCGCCTCTAACCGGCTCGCTTACCCGTAAATTCGCAGTCAACGGCGAGGAACGATGCATTTTCGACGGCCGCCTTGAGCTGGCCGAATTGCTCCTGGAAATCTGCCGTTCGGAGAGAGCCGGCGTATCGCGAATGCAATTCGAAAAGGGCAATCAAAGCGGCGGCAAGAAGCTTCGCGGGATGGTCAAGTTGTACACTCACTTTTTGCGGTCACTTCCATGGTCGTTCGTGGGACGGCAACGTCAACGACAAACCGAAACGGCAACCCGTTGTCGTCGCGCTTTTGAGTCCCTCGCTTGTCTCTTTTCAGGCGGCCGCCATCATTGCCACTGCCATGCCACCGAGCGCAATGAGGCGATGCACCGAGCGACTGAGTCGTTCGACAGTCGCGTGCGGATTTCACGTGAGAGCACCCGTATTTCAGGTTTACGGCATGGCTTGAATATTTAAATTACATTATAATAAATACTTTAATGCTACAAGAACGTGCCAGTGATAAAAATTGTTTATAATAAAAAATCACTTCCGCTGGGACGTGCTGGCTCGTTGGTCTAGGGGTATGATTCTCGCTTAGGGTGCGAGAGGTCCCGGGTTCAAATCCCGGACGAGCCCGTAAATTTTTTCCCCTATTTTTTTTTCTTTTTTTTTATCTACATATATACACGGAGCGTACCAAGTATTCACATAAATCCTTCAAGGTGGAGTACATTTTCGATGGTGGTGGTGATATGCATCCCATTTGCAACCAGTCTTCATCAATTCTCTCGAATTATTATTCATAACAGGTCGAAGGCGTTACCATCAACTACAAATTGTTTTTGTTCAGGGGCTGTTATCGAAACTTGAAGTTCGTCGACCGAACCTTATTTCTCCGAAATCTAATTCGTTCAACTGATCTTTGATGATATTTTTCCACAACACGCAAAACTTCTTCCTGCGCGCATACTTTAAGGTCTCCTTCAAGATCATTTTAATCAATTTCCGTCTCACTTGATCATTTCAACGGACGCATCACGAAATTTAGAGAAGGCCGGTGCTGGCATCTTTTCAATTCAGCTTAACTGGTCTTTTGCTCTCCCTCTCGCCGATTACAGTCCGGTATTCTTTGCTGTATTCCTGGTGATAATTCTGGCGATCCGAAAAATTGGGTCCAAAGGCAATGGTGGTTACAAACGCTCTTTCAATCTGTACACGTTTAACTTCCACTAATCGGTCACACCTGTTGAGCATATTTTCGATTCTTCTCCCGGACAATTTGCCTGGAGTGCGCTTTGTCTGGGTCCCCGGACATAGTGGACTCTTCTTAAATGAATCAGCTGACTCGCTCGCATCGTCGTCGCTAAATGGTTCGGTTTTAAATGTTCTTCCTGATTCCTCTTTTATAACAGGAGCCATATTCAAACGTCTTTTATTGTTAACTTGTAATGAAGCATCCATACTTTCCGCAGATGATTTTCAACATCTAAAATTTCAGTGGAACACGAGCAAATGCCTTTTACGCCAATACGAGGTGACGTTAGCAAGTTTCCAGTGTAGAGTTCCCCGCCTAAATTCTTACCTTCATGGATCTGGGCATAACTAACCTCTGCTCTTTTTGTAATGAACCAGAAACTATATTGACCCTTTCTTTCTTTCTTGCCGCCGCTTCTCCGCCTTCTACAAAATGTTCCTCATATTTCAAACTGAAACACTAGGCTTAGCACTAATCATAAAGCCAAAATAAAACCATTTTGTCTTCTGGTGATGTGATGATTATTTTCTTGTGATGTTAAAATAATATGATTCTGTGACTACCTCTCTTGAGTTGGATGTGGTTTTAGTCTTGTTCAGACAGCATGGGAAAGGCCCATTTGCCCATGAACCACTTGATGACAAGCACATGCCGTTTTTAGACATTAACTTACACTAGGCGAGTGATGAGACCACAAGTTGTGTCATACAACCACCGAATATACCATTACCTAGAAAAAGGTTGCAAAGTGGTCTTTTCTGCTCCAGGCAAGCTCTCGAGGTTTTGTGCCGACATTTTTTTGCGAAATGCGAAGCCTGTGTGTGGAAAGAAGTACACCAGGCCTTTCCGCGTCGCGCTGTGTGCACAATCTATGTGCACACAGCGCACTGACGTAAAACTACACCCTCGCTCATTATCACTCAGCTTGCACAATATATTACCTCGTACAAATATATTCCATGTTCCTGGTTGACACCACCGCTGTAACGTATATTTCGGCGTGAAAAAAGAAACATTCTTAATAATATGGCCCCCCGGTCTTACTGAGATGTCCAAGTCTAAAGACGTCGGCGTCAAAAAAGGAAGGCTCTTTAGGTCAACAGCCATATAGATTTGCTGAAGGATGCTCAGCAAGCGGGCCTTAGCTATAATGTGATTAAAAAAAAGCCAGCCGTGCAAAGACAATACACCGACAGAGATCGTCCACGATAGGTAGGATTTGGTAGGAGAGATCAACAGTTTTTTAGTGAGAAAAAAACGAGAGCACACCTGTCAATGGCAGGCCCAGGCTCCCAAAGTCGCGAGCAAAGCAAAGGACAGGTCTAGAAGAAGCATAGGCTGGCTGCCCATTCTATAACAACCGCAAAGTTCTTTCGGTTGTTTTCTGTTTTCTATTGTCACATCTGCACTGCAGATTGATTTCGAAAACCACGTGGCACGACAAAATTTGCGGCTTGAATATCGCAACCTGTATGGGGTTCGAAAGCGTATGCTTGTCTTGCAATGAAGAAGGGGGGACCTGTGCCTGGTGATAAATTTTGTGAAAAAAACAACAACAGCATTCAAATTCAACGCAAGAAATTTCGCATGACCTTTTTCTCACAGCATACGCATTCCCTTTATTACTTGTTTATTGCAGGCACTGCAACTTATGCACATCAACTTTGGTATTTCGTGTCAACACAATAGCAAATTCACATGTAGGACGAATATGGTGAATAAATTGAATTCTACCGTTTCTATGTGCCTATCTGTCTTGGCGCTCTTTGGCCATACCTGGCCCTTGCGCCACTAAACCACACACATTCATTCATTCTATGTGCCTAAACCACCATCGATCTGATTATGGGGCACGCCGTAGTGGGGGACGCCGGAATAAATTGGACCACGTGGAATTTAAAGCGCCTCTTAATCTAAGTACATGAGAGTTTTTTTTTTTTTTTTTTTTTGGCATTCCGTATCCGCCGAAGTACAGCCGCCTCCAGGTTCGAATCCGCAGCGTTGTAGTCAGCAGCGCAATGTCATAGCCACTTATCTTTGAACAAACTTCTGATTGCTCTAGTTGTTTCACTCTGGCATTGTAATAATGCATACACGTGCAAGTTAGGTGCAAGTTTTGCATGATAAATGTGTTACTATTTTTGCGGCTCTCCGACTCCAGAACAAGTATACTCAGAAAAAAGTATTGTTCGTGGCTCTTATGCTGCTACGTGTGCTGCAAGGTGTGTGTCTTTGTGCGTGTGTTTCGTTTTCAGGCAATACAGAATTTTAAAGAATCGGCTGTTGCAGACGGCACAATTCTAGTCCTTGAGCTGCATTACTCGCAGAAGCGGACTCTACTTGCGAAAGGATAAATTTAACAAAAAAGCATATTCGACTGATTACCGAAATTCCACAGGATAAGTTTTCCACCGAGTGCGTTACGGCACATGTTGAAATTCACGAATTGCAGCCGCTGAGTTCGTACGGCGTATTCGCTTGGAACGAATTATCCGGACGACACCGGTTTTGAGACATTCACTCCTAACGTGTGCAAGGAAGTACACTGGCGTCCCAGTTATGCTTATGCTTTAATCCATAAAATGGCATTTTGCTGAAGAAAGTAAGCGGAACAACATGCTACAGATTTACTGCCAATTCGACGGCGCATGTCTCGAAACTGCGGCCATTTTCACGATTCGTTCCAAGTGCACGCGCTGTGCGAACACCGGCTGGTATCCGTAACTTGCGATATGTACTATAAGCAATTAGTTAAAAACTCAGTGAGTGAAATGTTGTTATTTAGTCGAACACAATTAGAATTGCTTAGATTGTCTAACTCGATCACGTTGAAATCAGCTACTTCACAGACGAAAACTCCAGTCGCAGAAAATCAAGCATATGATGAGCAGGACTTCAATAGGCGGTGGCCACCAGCCCCTTTACCCCTCCCTCCAGCCTCCCGCGGCAGCTACCTCTGGGTAACGGAAGCTGATCTCGAAGGTCATGCCTTCGCGCCCTTCAGGCGCCGGAACAGAGCCATGACCACTACATAGTGGATGCTCAGCAGGTGGACCTATGAATACCGGTGCATGCATGTCACGACCACTATATAATGGTCACGACACCTACGCACCGGTATTTTTTTGCAAGTGCTATAGGGTGTCTATGCTGGCAGGACACCAACGCAGAATAGGTGATACCTAAACCTTAACGTCTATGACGTGTTTCCGGCTTCCTAATTGCTTCCGGCGCATTTACGCAGGCAAAGCATAGCCTTCGAGCATGACCTGTTTTACGTTATCCAGAGGGAGGCCGTCGCTGGGCCGGCAATTTGTACACCTCCTGTATCTGGATGGATGGATGTTATGAGCGTCCCCTTTGTAACGGGGCTGTGGGTTGCGCCACCAAGCTCTTGCTATTATATACTGCCTAATGTCCTACCTAGGTTAAAGAAAGAAATAAAGAAAAAAAGCCAATATGAACTCACAACCACAACCAAATTTTCTGATCACCTATTGCGAACTTTGCTTTTGTATTTCTCCGTTTTCTGTTGTTTCCCTATTTTTGTTCCACCAATGTTCCAATCGCCTCTTACTAATCTCTATTGCGGACATGCTTACTTTCCCCCTGCTCTCGCTGAACCCAAGGGCTTCAAGGAGGCCAGAGATGCCTAAATCGACCGCTGGGCAGATGTCTTCACATTCTAATAAAACATGCTCCATCGTTTCCCCAGCTTTACCGCAGCAAGCACATGCTTCTTCTTCCTTCCTATATATCGCTTTATAGGTGCGTGTTCCAAGGCATCCTGATCTCGCTTCAAAAAGTAATGAGCTTCCCGTTGATTTAGCTGTATATTTCAGTGCCACCTATGCTATGACATTTAACTTATGGTGGCGAAAAAAGCACAAATTCCAGAAATCACCGTCACCCACACCTGTTCTACTTAGCTCCGTTGCAAGACGAAGGCCACTTCCGGCGATCTCCAGTTACGTCCGTCTTGCGTTATCCCACTTCCATCATGTGCCGGCAAATTTCCCCATCGCGCATCGCTCAATCTAATACTCGGCACGGATTTCTTTCGACGCTTCGCACCCATTCCAGAAGTAGGCGACCCATATTCTCGCTATAGTACAAACGCATGTCATCGAAATCCTATCGGAGTGCCTTTCTTTTTTGCGCCAAGGCTGCCGAGACACGTGATATCCTCGGGAGAGCCGAGACGCTCCCGTAAAGGGCTTTCTCGCCGTCCTTCTTCTGCACCGTTTTCTGTCACCCACTCACCTGACAGCGATACCTGCGTAAGAGAGCGGTAAGAGGAGCAACGGAACTCGGCGCACTCCTCGACGCTGTGTTCCGAGTCGGAAAGAAAGTCGCGACTTCGTGTTTGCCCTGCTCTCGAGGGGAGCTGTAGTATAGAAAAGAACCCGGGTAGGGTGGGCGATGCCCTTTGGAACTACATGAATCTTGCGCCGTAGAGCAAGGAGCCGCGTGCTTGTTCTTGTTCCCTAGAGAAACGGCACAACCAACGCTGGGCAATCAGCCATGAATGGGGCGGTGAAGGAACTAGCAGCATTAAAAAAAAATTAGGGTGAAATGAAATAAGCATCTGGCAGATGGGATTTTAAGTGTCTACTGTTAAAGATATGAGCAATCAATTACCTAGATATTTTGTGAGTTTTGTAAACATTGTAAGTATTTAGAAGAATTCTAACCTGCAATTCGTTTTGTCTCACGCAGAAGAAAGCAGAGGGGTTCACAAACGTTCCTGTGGCTGTAACCCAGTACGGTAGCCCCAAAGAAAATTTACAGGAAGAGTCAAATTAGAGCCAAGATTTTTGAAGGGTTCTTCTAAAAATCTTTTCTGTTGAATAGTGAAACGGTGGCATGTGAAAAAGAACTGTCCCAGATATTCCCAATTAATATCACCATTAATTGAATAAAGGGCACAAGGGCGATATAGCCAGACCAGACCTGTGGAGGTAAAAGTTCAGTGAGGGGTCTGGGCACCGCAGTCTTGAAATATTTACTTGAGTTTTTCTAGAGGAGCACCATTTGTTATTTCAAGGAAATATGAGATGCAGGAAATTAGATGTGGCCAATGATAACTGCGCGAACTTATATGTTATAATATATTTTCTGAATCGCGCCGTAGTGATGAATGTTGACGAAGTTAAAATGGGGATTATAGCGCCATCGTGGGATGCTACTGCGAGTGTATCAGCATATTCGTTTAAGGCTAGACCTTTGTGGCCTGGCCCCCACACTAAACGAACGAGACGTAAGTGCCTTGGGGGAAGAGAATAAGAAGTTTTTAATCTGACAATTTGGGTGTGGTTAGAGATGAACAGACCGACAGGCAATCAGTTAAGGTTATGGCTGATGACAGAGATGGTGGTAATTTGCGTAAAGCTAAGACAATTGCCAATAATCTCACCTGAAAATAGGCATGAAGTCAGGTACCCGAATCGAAAAAAGACCAATTTAGATGCGGTGATAAAATGCCCACCTACCTTTTCTTCACAGACGGAAGCATCAATTGCTATAACGGTCTTTGTATGCATATGTGCAAGGTGGTCTTCCTGTGTACTATTCATATAGTCATAGGGAAGATGTTTAGCATTATTTGGAAAAATATCAGATTCAATTTTCGCATGTGGAGCCGAGGAATTTAGTAAGACCACCTCACATAACTAGGTGAACGTTTACTGGGTCCCCTATTTTTTGAGCGAAAACAACTCGAGGGCAACATGAGCGATACCACTGACAGTTAAAAAATGAGGCCGGTTCATTAACGAAAACATATCGTGGTGTCCTCTGTGGTGCTGCATATATATTTAGAATAGTTTGTACTGTTAGGATATGAAATCGCATGAGAAGAGAAGGCAGGCGTACTCCCTGCTATAAGACATCGTTCGCGACAAATTTAGGAAGCACAAGACATAAATGTAATTCCCCTCTCGTTCTAATAGAATGAGAGGCTGAATTTTGTGTGCGGGTCCACTAGAAAACGAAACGCAGCCAAACTTCATTATCGGGCGAACATACATGCAAAATAGATCGTAATGAGAACATGCCGACGCCTCGCTGATCGATTGCTGCGGAGTCTACGCAGCATTCCTACTGCGCGTGCTCCTTTTGAAGTAATATGCTATACGTGGACTCCAAATAAGCTTATCGGTGTACCTTACTCCCAAATATTTAATTCAAATCACCTGTGGGATACTGTCTTGTCGATAAATAACCGAAATTTGCACAGGGACGCCTTGAGGGAAAACTAGGATGGCGCTTTTTCAGATATTAACAGAGACGTCAATTCCATCAAGCCACATTTCTTGGCGGCTCATATAAGACTAGAGTTTGATACAAAGCATGTAAGTCTACCGATGCAGCAACAAATGCAATGTCGTCGGCATACAAGTACACATGCACACCCTGTTGCAGAAGTAGCTAGAGTACTCAGTAAAACATTAAACAGCAATGGCGATAAGACTGTTCAATGTGGTAGTCCTCTTGACTGTTGATAAGTTGATGAAGACAATCCGCGTAGAGAGCAGTAAAATTCCCTGCCATTTAAAAATTCATAACTCCACGTGACAAAATATTTTGGCCGACCAGCATTCTGAAGCGCGTTTATTAGGCTTACCTGTTCTACGCTGTCATACGTACGCCTTAGGGTTATCCAAAGTGACTAAAGCTGCATATTTTTTCTGACCTCGAGCTAGTTGAATACGGCTTTCTAGGTTGACATGGGGACACCAAATCGAGCACCCACGTCTCAAGCCAATTTGGCATGGGCTCAAAATCATGTTCTCTATCAGCCAGTTATCTATGCGGTCGTGTAAGATTCTTTCGAGGAGTTTTACTAGGTTAGATGTAAGAGATATTGTCCTAATGTTATCTAATTAGTAACCGGCACCTTGTTTTTTTTTAATAATGGGATAATTTTTGCAAGTCTCCATTCCGGGGAAATCCACGAATTTTTAATACAATGGTTTACCACTATTAAGTAAATCATGTGATGATATCTTAAATAAAGTTTTTATTATTGCCGTAGTAATGTCATTAGTGCTTGGCGCTGAATTAGGCAGCTGGCTTAATACATTTTCTAGCTCCGAAATCGTAACTTTTCCGAAGGTACGTTTTCGACCATGGGTAGGCGGCGAAGCGTGATTGGCCAAAATCGACTTAAAGCGATATTCTAGACCTTAAGCAGTATCTTCCTGTAATTTTGCCAATTCGCAGGATGTTGGAACCACAGAGTTGACGTTTATTTTTCTCAGAAATTGAAAAAGTGCTTTCTTTGTGGTGGCCTTTGAAATAAATTCGAAGTATTCACAATCCAATTTGTGTTTCCAATTTGCAACTGTCTTTTATTTGTTGCTGCCGCGAACTTATATTCTCTCCAATTGCTAAGACAATGGTAATGTACGGTAATTTTTTAGATGAAATGCCTTTTCTGCTGATAACCAGGTTTCTTGCAATGCAATGATATAAGGTGAGTGTTGGCTACAGAGGTTACATAAGTCAATAGCAGCAGGAATGGAACGGCAATGCCACTGTAATACTTTCAGCGTACCTATGTTGTGCTAAAACCGGCAGCAGAAACTGCCTTGTCGATGATGCTATGTTTAAAAAAATATTTTTTAGAGCTATTCGCCTTCTGGTACTTTTTAGTCTTCATGTTATGTGTCATTGTAGATCCCTGAGCTACAGGAGATGAGTGGCGTTTAAGAGCACGGGAGTCAATCTCCATGTGCGTCTCCTGCGAGCCACAATCTGAGCTCCAATCTGATTCCTGTGCCGCATGATACACAGGAGAGGTCTCGTTAGGTCGATGCTTTGAACGGCCTGGGTTGGTGGATGTTTTTGCATCATTCGCATTTGAAGGCGCTAGAAGTTTAGAGGCCGTGGTTGGGCGGGCAACCACCCGAAGGAGTTGAGTAATTTGGGTGGTAACCATTTGGGCTAATGACTCCGATAGGCTCACAAATAGATTTTCCATTGCCAATCTGCGTTGACCTCTCTACTGCCGATGCTATGACATCAGGAAGCGATGAGTCAACTGCATGAGGTAATCGATTTGCTGCACCAGCATACCCGCGAGATCGCTCCGCAATGATAGAATGGGCTTCCCGTTGATAGCTCGATGACTTCAATTTTTTTCTCTACCTCTGGATACGCAAGCGTTTCTTAGCCTATATGAGATGAAACAAAATAAAAACATAAACGAACGAAAAAATATATAAAGGAAAAACAGTACCGACACCATTCTAGAAGCGGGTTCCTTAGACGGTCAGGAGGATTCGATTACAGCCACTAGAGATCCGCAAATACCAAAGAGCGGTGGGACAAGCAGCAGAAGCAATTGATCGCACCGACGCAAATACTGACACTTGGTGCACTTACATGATAGATAGATAGATAGATAGATAGATAGATAGATAGATAGATAGATAGATAGATAGATAGATAGATAGATAGATAGATAGATAGATAGATAGATAGATATGAGCACTAAATTATGTTTCTCAGTTGCGTTTTGCTTTTCTTCACCGGAACATATTCCTGGAATAGCACCTTTTGGAAAGAATGCCCCAAGCGCACCTTTGACGGCTTCAGTGTTGTCGTTAACTGTACGCGAGTTCCTGTCGCGTGGACGTTCGTGATGACTTCTTTCTTTTTTTATTACGCCCGGCAGACCATTGTAACCACGCACGAAGGCCTGCCCCCCAAAAATTCACCGAAGATTACGATCCATTCTAGTGTGAAATTTGAGCGCAGGTTTATACGTGTTTTCAAGTCGCGATATATTAGCTGACGCGGACAATCTGCCTCGTGCGGCGCGTTGCAGATGGAGCGAAAGTGTGGCGCGACAGCCTCGCTAATCGGGAGATCGCGAGAGGAAGCGCGTGGTTGACGCGTGGGTGCGAATCACAGCAGCCGTTGCCAACAGACCTCTCAGACGACGCGCGCTACTCTAGCGCCATCTCGTAGCCATCACCGCCGCACTACGCTTTTTTTCTCACCCTTTCGCCACATCCTCCTCCTCAGCTTTCCTCCTCGCGTCTTTCATCCACCGCTGCGCTCCGCGTTCGCTTTCATCTTTAGCTATGCAGGTTCGCTGTGCAGGTTCTGGTTTTGACCTTAAGGTCTGCGTAGGTCTCGCGCTCGTCTACACGCAGTTCTTAGAAACGAACATTCCCTTATAGGTAGTAAGAAAGGTGAGCGTTCGAACCTATTACTGCAATGAATTTTCATCTCACGATGATTGTCGAAAAGCTGTCATGCCTACCCTATAAGTTGAGCTCGTACAAACACCTCGTTCTTCCTGTTTTGAGTATAGGGTAATCACTCCATCAGACTTTCCTGTCCCTTCCCGAGCTATTGTGCATTAGGAATACATGTTAACGCCATCAGTAGCCCCAGAAACCAGTTGACAGAAACCACGATGACAATAGTCGACGGAAACCAGCCCCAGAAAACACGATGACAATAGTGTCTCAATAATGATACTGGAAATTTTTTTGCTGGTAGTTGTCATCAATTCCATTTACTTTCTATTTTAAGGCGAAAGCTTTGGACGATTCGTGGGGCGAAAAATTAGATGTCCGGCGTTACGCCGTCTAGCGGTGTGGCACCAAAATTAACAGGGAGTCCAACTCTCGCCCTTTCGTGAAAGTCGAACCCAGTACCTGTGGTGTTAAGCCGAATTTAATTGAAACCCCCGACATTTGGAGCGAGTAAAACCCTGGATCTTTGATGGGAGTTGAACCCACGACCTTCGGTGTTAATTAGGGCAAATTAGGCGGCCATCAATTTCTTTATAAGAATTAAAGCGTGAAGGCGAGACGAAGAACAAGCTTCAACATTACCTGTGGGATTAACTAAGGCAAGGTTAATTAAGGTACAGTTAATAAAGGTAGAGTGAATACGGTACTCGAACCCACGACCTTTGGTGTTAATTAGGGTGGGGTAATTAAGACATACTTAATTATGACAGAGCTAATTAAGGCACTCGAACCCCCTACCTTCGGTGGGAGAAAGCAACAGGAAGTAACAACGCATTAGAATGAAAATGTCAGGTAAAGTAATGAACGTCAAGTGAGCGGGCAGGCTTTCGCCTTCATCCTCTTTAGCGTATGCTAAAGTGACTGTCAACTTTGTACCTCCCTAAGAAGCGCCGAAAATCGTCATCGGTGAGCTGTCATGGCAACGGTAAAACAATAGATTAAGAAAAAGAAGCAGGGAGTCATGGTTTGTTCTTCGTGGCATCCTTGGGCAGTTGACGTTTTCTTTAACGTTCATCATTTCGCATTCAACCTTCAGGTGAATGCGGGCGCCTCAACAAGGCAGTCGAACCAGCCCATCGTGGTTATCGCCATTGCAGGCATTCTCATAGCGAATTCCTGGCGATGGATGCACATGGTGTGAGGTAGTTCAGCGCTTGACGTCGTTGTCGAGTGCGGTTGGTTCAGTCCCCGCAAGTTGAAGTTTCGAGTCGATCGTAGTGTCCTTAGAGGAGAAGTCCTTATCCGCTTTCCTGAAAAAACAAAGAAAAAGAGAACGAAACTATGTCTTGTTTGCGGAATGTATTGACATAAAACGGAATGCAAATGAATCTTTCCAGTAACTCAGCCCAGAGACCGTCAGAACACCGTTCCATCGGCACTCCGAACAATGATAATTGTTATAACACTCTGTAAGGCTCATTGCCGTGACTAAGATCGACAGGCACAACACCCGGCACAGGCTTCTGGAAGCATTGACCGCACTAAACATTGAATTCGCATTTTGTAGAAGGGAACTGTGCATTCCCTACACAACTGCTATGCCACCTATGCAGTACGCCGAGTGCTTCTGAGAGTAGAGCTAATCGGACAACTGGGCGAAGACGGCGGAAGCTTACAACCACCCAACCGTCGCAAAAAATTCATTCAGCTTTTAGATGTCTTTCTTTTTTGTCATTGGCAGTTTATACACAACCTGCGCACTTTTGTGCCCTTACAATTTTGTGGAATGGCACACCTAAGCATTTTCTACTGCCAAACCATTCGGAAGTCGATGGGCCATCACAGACCAAAGGAAATTGACTCGTTAACGACTGCTGCCTGTAGGTTGTATAACACATTTTCGGTAGTCAAAAGCGCAAGCCCTTAAGTAGGCATCTAAGGCCAGGGAGAGATAGAGATAGAGAGAGAGAGAGAGAGAGGAATGTTTTATTAGGGCTGAAGATGCCAGCCTAGCGAAATGGTGGACACGTTAAACAAAATGGTTATGGTGAAATATGAACTAAAAATAAACGAAAGAAAAGAAGAAAAGAATGAAAATACGTAGTAAAGCAGAAGGAAAGAATGACAAATGTAATCAGTAAATCCAAAAGCATGTCAGCACCCTTTGTTGTGAAAAAAAAAATAATACAAATTACATACAACATTGCGTTATTGGGTCGCATTCAGCCTAATGTCGGTTTGGGCAATGACATTTAAGTTCAGCAGTACACCCACCTGCGACGTACCACACTTCTAGCGTAAGATGAAATTCTAGAGTTTAAGTAACGTCTTCAAATTGCGCCTGGTTATGAGGCGCGTCGTGGCGGGGGCCCCCGAAATGTTTTCGACCACCCGGTGTTCTTCAGTGTGCACCCAAAGCCCGACACGAGATCGTTTTTGTACTCCACCCTCCTTTATAGAAACGCGGCTGCCGGGTGGTTGGTATCCAGCCCACAATTTCAGGTTCAGTAGCGAAAAAAAACGACAACCAGAAAGCCACCAAGACGAGTACACGTGATATTTGAGAGGAACGTGTAACACACGCATATTCAACCAATCGGATGGTTTGGAGGCGTCGCGTTCGGTGGGGTAGTGAGTTCGCGGCATCGGAAACAAAAGGACGCCTATAAAGAAAAGGTGTTGTTAAGTATCGTACGTTTCGTAAGTTCAAGGAGTCACATACGTAGTCCATTTGACCTGTGGGTAGAAGCGAACGTTGAACAGTACGATGTTATCAGACCTTAAAGGGAATGTTGCTTCCGCTTTGCGCATGTGACGAAGGAGATCTTGCCATTATTAAGATGCACGGCCAGTATTCAAATTCCGTATGATTCACTCCGTTTGCGCATTGTCTCTGTCAAAAAGGCAAAATCGTCTACCGGATATATATATATATATATATATATAAAGAGAGAGAGAGATACCATTCCATAAGATGGTCAGTAAAGCTACTTAGCCGTCATTCATCCTTGACAGCGGTCGGAAGCCCCAAAGATGACGCACATAAAAAAAATTCAGGCGCAACGAATGATGTGACAACGGGACAGCGCTTCTCTACACTTGTCCTTTTTTTTCTTTCGTGAGCGTCAGCTGCAGCGCTTCCTAAATATTTATACGGAAAATCAATCAACTGCCTAAACTGTCTTACGAACGCTTCTTTGCAGTGTGCTTTGTCACTACTAATCCAAGCAGCACAGCAACGAACAAGCGGCGCCCGCGGGTCTTATTTCTATCGCACCGCTTCCGAAGCACGCACGAAACGCTCACCTCGAATTCCCCAGCTGTTTGGACTCGCGTATCGTGTCCGGCAGCGCAACCCGTAGCGTCTCCGGCAGCAAGAGCATCAGCGATGAGGCGAGAACAGAAATGGCTGCCAGAGTGGCCATGGGGATTGAGTCAGTCAGGTAGGTTCTCTGCAAACAAATAATTTGAAAAAGACAAATAAATAGGAAATTGAGCAACCATTTAGCCGCGAATGTGAGTGAAGTGCGGTTGCATTGCGTCGCACGTCTTTCAGCTCCCGGATTCTCGATTGCAATCGCGTTCACCACACTGAAAATGTTGTCTGGGAGCTCACTGCACACACGTCGTGCCTCTTCGAGGAGCGAAGTGCAACTGACAGTCATCCCTAGCGTACCACCACCACCAGTTGCACTATGTATATATATACATAATTTGGAAACGTGCAGGCGCGCTTAGAAAAGTAAAAATAAGCACTTGTTTCCGAACTTTCCACCGGGGCACGGGCTTCATGAAGAGTATATATATATATATATATATATATATATATATATATATATATATATACAACGTACCTGACTTCCACACACTTCAAGTACACGTCTTTCCACTTTGGCACTCCTAATGATTACAAAATTGCTCCCTCTCCCATAATCAAAAGTAGATGTAAGCATGAAATGGCAACCGGCATATCACATTGAAGTAGATGATACTAGTCACAATCTTAAAGCAGGTGTAGTGCATGTTCACAGCGGCACACCTCACCACACCACACCACACCATGCTGTGCACTGGTCCCTACGGACGCTGCCAAGCTAGAAGAAGATAACCGACTGAAGGCGGCACGACAGGCAGCCACACACGTCAGGAAGACAGAGCGCACTGTCCAGCTAGAAGAAAATCGACTGAAGGAGTGCCACATGCAACGTGGCGCCATCTCTCGAGGTGACGAGAAACCCTGCGCCACGGAACTCATGGACCGCTGGCGTTTAACACAGGCAACCCTATTTCAGTGCCAAAAGATGACAATGAAGTGTATGGTGCCCTGTATCTGCCTTTTGAACATTGGTATTGTAGATGACAAATAAAGCTTCAGCGTACTAAAAGTTACAGCTTGAGTGATATTGTGAACAAACATTAGGAAGAACTCGGAAGCAATATTTCTTGTAACTTGTTTGTAACATGTAATGCGATCCTGTACAAAGAGGGTGGGGACCAAAGATCAGAATTTCTTAAGCTTCGACTGGATGCTCGGATTATCTCGTTTTGTTTTCGCATCTTGCTCGGATAACGGTTCCGGCTTTTGGCTCAAGGTCACTTGAAGGTCGCCGGCAATGGGAGCTAAAAGCATTTCATGCTTAAAAGATCAATCGAGGAGAAAACATCAGAGGATGATTGTCAAGATCAAGCGATCAAGCCCGGTAGGTTCGCTGAGATATACGCGTCTGGATGGGTGCTGTGACCTACGTGGCTAGGCCGGAGTGAACTCGGCATGCTGCACTAATCATGGTGCACAGTCTTCAGCCTCAACGCGCTTCGAGACGAGGGACGCACTGGCGTATTCATATTACCTGCTGAAGTGGTCATTCCGTTAGATACAGGCTGTGGACAGCAATCTTGTGAAGCATTCCTTTTCTCGCTCAGCAAAAGAGCCATTTTATTTTAATGCGGCGTTTAAAGGGCAACTCCGACGTTTATTTTTTATTCACCATATTAAGATGTTAACACTTTCAAATGCATTGCCAGTCCCGTCATCGGTACGGGGGTTCAGTTTGCTTAAAAACTCCTCAACAATATTATCTCGCCAACAAACGGGTAGCTGTTTTGTGTGACGTCACGATCAGTCGACGACATTAGATCCTACAATACCGTAGAATGTAAACAGGAAGAACGCGTGCTAAAGACGCAGTACACGTGGTGCTGATGCGAAAAACAAAAGCAAAGCTGACGATGTTTCCTGATGACGCGGCGAGTTTTTTTTCCAGCTCATTTCGAACTAGACAGCGGCGATTTCGGCGACTGCATGAACTCAGAAGGATCGCCGTCTGCTGCTTTTTTTGGCCATCCGCTGCCCCGCGAGGCAGCTGGCGTGCCCAAGCTCAACACATTGCGCTGTGGAAAGACGAAGAGAAGTGCTAATTATCACGTCTGTCAAAACGATCAGTGTCGACCATCGTCTGGTAGAAAAACGAGCCAGCTTCGTCGTTTCGGAGCGAAGTGGCGGTCTAGTGTCTGACATCACAAACACAGGGTGGCCAGTAAAAAGTAATACATTCGTTGGAATGAGTTGGGAACGCGCAGCCAGTCTTTAAAATTCATTTTCAGGAAAATTATATGACTTGTAGCCATACGGTTTGGTACGGATATTGATAGTGCAAAAACGAACGTATATTCAAAATTTTATTAATCTCAGTTCACATCTGAAGATGGCCGAAGTTTCCCTTAAAGTGTTCCAGCTTATCGCGTCCTGATCGGTAGAGGAGCGCTGGGAGTCACGTACGCAGGGCTTGCCCAGAACACGCCAGCTCTGAATTATCTTAGGCAGCCATATGCAAGCTGCAGCTGCGGGGAACAGCACACCGAGACGTTGTTGTCGTAATTGATATCGTAACAGTCGGAAAGTGGCAGCTGCACACGCAGGGTGCTGCACTGACAACGACTGCAAGGTATATCGTTGCGCACGAACCTCCCCGACGAGTGTTCTCCATACATACGCGGCAGTGGCCTGTTGGCGTGACGCAGCTCGGGAGGCAACTGCTGCTGTGCAGAAGGAACAGCGTCCCGAAAGCTACCAGGCATCTCACTACGCTGGCGTGGTGGAGCGCCACCAGTGGAAGTGAATGTAATACTTAGATTTTTTTTTTTAATTTGGCATCGGACCACCACCGCCAGTACGTCAGTGCGACGTCCTGAAATATTTTTTTGTGGTGGGGGTGGGGGTGGGGGGGAGGGTTTAAGGGGCCGTTGTGTCCGAGCCTATTAAGCCTGGGGCTGTATTGAATTGCTATGTAGTCCATCTTTACTAGTAGAAAATTAACCAGGCACCGAGGTATTGTAAAAATGCCTGACGTCTTGTCGACCTGGTGCGGCAACTTAAAGACGACGTCGCTACCCCGTCTTTCTTTTTGTTTTTGTTTCTGCCACTTTCAGGCTTACTGAGTCTCATCTCAAGCGTGCCGTTTTCCGTATTGTAGACGTGTAATTCGCTGATGCAGCTCGAACAACTTTATTCGTATTGTTGTACCTCAGTAAGTTGTCGGTCGGTGAAAGTAGAGGGAACATTAAGGAAATGTGCTCCGAGTTGTGCCGGCTTACCAGTTCCAACAGAAACGGGGCCGTAGAAGAGCCGACCCGGGTGCCCACCAGGCAGGCGCTGACTCCGACCGTCCGGTACAACGTCGGGAACACTTCGGCCGCGAAGATCCACACCAGCGTCAGCGAGGCAGAGGCCAGCATCTTCCCACCGATGGCGCACATCTGGCGAGGCACCACCCACTCTAGGCAAGTTTTGGGGAGAATGCAATTACGGGGATGAACATCCCGAAGCTACCCACGGGCGGCTTTTCAGTGCATTGGTTCCTTTCATTAACATTATGGTCACTTTTATTGCGAAAGCAATACTGCTCGCACTTTCGGCCCATCGGGGGTCGTGGCGCCTCCTTACTCAGCTGCGCGTCACGTGACCGTGTGACGTCACGCCAGACCGAGAGACGGGGCCCCAGCTCGCGGCATCGATGGTGGAGGCGAAGCCTTGCGCGCCGCTGCTGCAGCGCTACCGAGAGAGGGCGTTCGCTGGTGTGACGTCACGCTAGGAGGATGAATGGGGCTACAGCTCGGCTCCTCGCAGTGGTCGGCGCGCTGCCTTGCGCTATGTCGGATGATGTATAGCCATAAGTTTAACAAAGGGCAACCATGTCCCCACCATCAGCCGAACCAAGGCGCAGCCAAGGGTATTGCTTTCGCAATCTTCCAGGCTTAAGCAAGCTAAGCCTTCAGCCAATTTTTTTCTTAGTTCGAGACCTGTCAACCCTCGTTTCCAACTATGCTATTCCATGCTCCGCTGTCTCACTCACGCCTGCTTTCAAGTGTGATAGCGTTTCATTGGTTACTTCCCAAGAAGTTGCCATGTCGCAACAATGAGTGAAGGATTGCGAGGAGGAAAGTAGATTGCTGTAAAGCTGCGCGCACTCTAACGTCACAGGTGAAAAATACCCCCGTGGCCTTTCCGCATATGGCGAGATGACGTCACGCTAGCTGTGGCTTAAGCGCTGACACCGTCGCTGCTGTGCTGGGCACAGGAAGTTTCCCAACTGCATGCATGTTCTTCTCTAAGTTGGCTGAGTTGCCTTTTGGAGCGAAAAAGAAAGTGTTTCTCATTGCCTTCCTAACCATAAAAAAAAAACACGTCTCCCAAAGTCGAACGGAGAAAACTACTCTGCGCTGAATTTGAACGTCGCCGCTACGCTGACGAAAAACGAGAAGTTATAGACAGCGTCGACGGCAACAAAAATAAAGAATCCGTGACAACGATGCAACACATGAAAGAAGATAACGACGTGGCGCCTCTCTGACTAGCTACAGCATTTGAACCTAACGAATCGCATGTAATTAATTACATTTCCTCGTTATTTATATTTGATTGATTACCTTTTTTTACTCAGTAACGTTCACTGCAATTGAATTGCTTTTTTTTCCCGTAACCAATTACACGTAGCCAGGTACTTTTTTCACGACACAAGCTGTAACAAACGACTCAGCATTTAGTAGTTGAATTCGGTGGGACATACAGTAGAACACCCGCGGTCGCACCACGTGTAGCAGCCTCAGGAATGCACATATGCAGACAGCCCGTCCTGGGCACTCGGTTTTTGGTTCCACACTTTAAAGCTCCCCCAGTGTTTGCCACGCATATTGAACCTGTGCTCCTATTATGGCTTCATTACAACGATGTTTTCGGATGTTGGTGCCAGGAAATCGCCTACGGAAGACTTTTACAGTTTTTCACTGGCCCCATACCGGGAGCGCGTTCTCCGAGCCCCAGCAAAAATGAAGCACTGTGCTTCATAGAAGACTCAGACCCAAGCATCGCGGCACTGAGTGACCGCAACATTGTGTGCGCAAAGTTTTTTCGCCCCTTACAACAGCCCCGTCTCCCCCCACTGATACAGAGTCCTTTAATGTGGTCAATTTATTTATTTACTTACCCTCAGGGCCTTTCGTCATTAGAGAGGGGAGTGGGTTATACAACAAATAAGAGGAAATATATTACTAGCCTATACACAATATTTGCTAATTATACAATGCTAGCTGAAAGTACGAAAAATACAGTAATATAACATGACATATAAAAGTAACATTAAAAAGAAAACACCAACAGAAGTTGGTACAAATGTTTGCTATTATACAGTGTTAGCTGTGTTCTTCGAAAATTATCTTTGTTATTAATGGAAACAATATCAGAAGTTCATTCCAATCTTTGGGCGTACGTGACAAAAATGAGTGTAAAACATATGTCGTGTTACATGCAGCGATCCTAACTTTATGGTTGTTTAAGGAAAATGTCAATTATTTTTGGCTGAGCTGGATTTGCAGCAGGAAACTTTAGGAGACCATGAAAAACCGCTCTTTCTCTATTTCTCTCTTGGAAGTAACGACCACTCCTATACGGTGTTTTCTGGCGGAATTCAAGTATCGTGGTTTAGGCCGTCGAATAGGCAATCAAACGTACGAAAGGTGATTAAATTCGCGAAAATTGTGAGTATCAAGTTCTCCAATCTAAGGATTCGATTTGTACTGAAACTTTCGAATATTGTCACAATCTCTTTCGTATTATCCACAGTGCGTTCGCTTCTATCGGCGTCCATACATGTTGACTTTGGATTTATGCGCTGCGAAGCGGGATCTCATTTTGCATAAAACCACATACCTCATGTGCCCTCATATCCATATGATCATATGAGTTCCTGTATGAAAAGCCGTACGGTCCAATACGGAGAGATACAAATGAGAGAAGGGTAGGGAGATTAACCAGTATGGAACAATAGAAACACATATGACCATACGGGAATTACGCTATGGAACAACTGAGTCGTGTATTCATTCCAGAAAGGATGCGACGACCGGCCAAGCACCAAACAAATCAAGCCGATTATTGCACACGTTGGTCCATGGACGGCCACTTCGGCAAGCTACTACTGCAATTTTTTGCATGAAGAGGGCCGCCAAGCCTTCAGTTATATAAACCACAGTGCCACAGGGCAAGCTTCACAAAAAAAAAAAGAAACGAATCGCGACTTTAAAGGGCCCCTCACCAGATTTGGAAATCAGAAGCAGACCAGCATTTCGCGTAGAGCATGTGGTGAGAATCGTGTCAAGAATGTATCAACGGCTGCACGGCACTGAAACATCCGAAATTTTACAGAAAAAGCCTTGCGCCCTCCCTCTACGAGGAACCACGCTTCTAGTCGGACAGTCAAGGTCACATCCACAAATGCCTTTATGCAGGACGCACAGTCCACGACATCACCGATTGTGGTCTGTGACTTCGGTCATTCAGGTTATGCAGAGGAGGAGGAGGAGGAGGAAAACCCTTATTTGCTCTAATTGGTTAGAAATTAGCGGTGGAAGATGTGGTCGGCCGTCTTCACGGTCTTCTTCCCCATCTGCGCAGGGTCGACGCCCCTATTCCAGAGCACCACTGCAGGTGGCTACTCGGTGAGCGTGCCTTACTAGTCCATGCTGGACTTTCGAGTCGCTGCTGGAGAGCACCCTCTCCCACTGCTCCGCACTCGGGTCTTTTATTTGAAGGATTATGCAGAACGCGCAACACTGTCACTGGAAGTCCGCAACGGCGCCGCAAAAGTAAAAAAATACAAACACGAGAAACATTCCACGGATGTCACACAACACCCATTTCTTCTTCCCGATTGGCCGCTACCCTGGGGTCCACACTTAAATATAGAACTGGAAAGTGAGGTCAATGTGATGGTTAATTCATTGCGTAGGGGCGGATCAGTATCATCCATGCTAAATGTTCCCAATGCCTTACTTCGACATTAAAATAGCATACTCTGCACCCATCTTACACGGTTTTTCCCACACGTTGGAAAAACGACTCTAAAGATTATTAGCGAAAGGTCTTCGTATATGCCTAGCATTTCCACGAGTGACTTCTATATGTAGCTACCTGGTTATTACCTAGGCTTGCCAATCACCATTTTCAGCTCCGAGAATTTCAGAAATATGTCGGCATTTTTTTTCGGCTTTAAACCCAACATGAAAACCACTCATTGACTTTAGACGCATTGAGCATGGACAAAAGTCGTGTCCACAAAAAAACTCGAGAGCCTCTCCATTTCCTGCCAAAGAATGAGTTTTGGAAATCAGATGTCGAATACCCTCCATGGCTGCTTACGCTCCCGAAAATAGAGTTGGCGGTAGTTTGTATAATTAAAAAACGACACACCTTCATTAAAGTGGCTCAACAACTAGCACTATACCAAATATATATGCGGTATTCAGGAGGTACGAATTTAAACACGAATGACGCCAGTATAACAAACTCTTCAACTTCATCATTTGTCAGCAACACTTCAATAAACAAAAATCATTTAGGTTATCTAATACAACGTCGGCTACAATGGCTGAATTATTCGCTATCCTATGTGCCTTAAAATTTACGACTTCTGTACGTGAGGCTCCAAAGTAGGCAGACTTCAGCGACTGCCCAGTAGCAATCACATCACTTTGCAGCACTAAGTTAAAACAATTTTTGCTGTAATAATTTAATGAGAGACTCAAAGAGCAACCGAACCCAGTAGGCAACCGTACTTTAAGGACATAGGGCCGCTGTAATATTCAATGCAGCACAGCAGATGATGCAGCAGAACGATAACAACGTCTCAGAGACGATGTGACTTCCCTCACACTATCAGGAAATGAACTGCGCTGCATTCTAAAGGCAACATCATTCAAAATATCTAAAAGGATGGTGCTTTACCAAAATTCTAAGGGCTTTGATACTGAATTCGACATTCCACTACCTTCAGATAGAAACAGAAATGCTTATCCATCGGTTACGACCGGGAACTGCCTACACAAAACACTCTTTTGCACAGAACTGGCCGCGCTGAAATACCTCAGTGTGGTTCTGGCTTTGTTGATGAAGACACACGTGGCCTTCTAAATCTCCCGAGTCATGAAACTCCAAGAAGCCTACTTAAATAGCATTTAATCACGTTAGAACGTAAACCTGTCAGCTTAAGTAAAGACATTATTAGGCCCGCGGCAAATAAGAGCCATACAAAAGTGCGTTTAATAGCGTTGAAGAAATGTCGTGAGGACAGCGGCATTTTTAGGCGTTATTAACGCACACACAATCTTGTGGTGTTATTTTTATTTGTATGTGATAACATAACTGTATGTTGTATTTACCACTTTTCAAGAGCTAACGAGCACCGGCGCTGCATTCGTGCACTAACATCAACTTTTATCATGTTAATATATTTAAAAGAAACAGTAGATCGGAAGAAGGAGACGGGTCTTAAGACGTAGTCGCGACGCGATCCTCCGGTGTGAAAGAAAGCAAGAGAAAAAAATGTCGCTTGGGCACACTAGCCGAGGCAGAAGGTTCAGAGTGCCTACGTTGGCAATAGAGCTCGCCTCCTGGCACCATGGAAAAGCGACATTTCGGTTACTCCCTTTATCCTATAATAATCAACCAATTTGAAAATTTCTTGCGGTCGAACGTTCCACAAGTGGCAGCCCACAACTTCCAGGGCACAGCCAATATTTGAGACGAGGAGCAGCGAGGAGGCCCCTTAATAGGCATAAGCGTTCGGTCGCATACCTGGCGGCAGTACGGCGACGCTGATTGCGCATGCTCCAGCGATGCCGTACACGGCGAGCATGGTCCAGCGCCTGCGGCACCACCGGATGGCCGCGTAGCAGATGACGACAACGGGTAGCTCGGCGACCGCGGCGAGGACGAACGTCAGGTACGGGTCACCGCCTAGGTTGGTCACCGAGAGCTGCAGGCCGTAGAAGATCATGCCGCTCGCCGCACTGCGAGGAGACAAGCATGGATTGGTCATATAAGTGGCTACTTCCTCCGTGGTGCTGCAGGCTATGCGCTGCCTCGTTCCAGATTTAAAGGCACAATAAAAATTGGTGGCGCATCCATTCTTAGACCATGAATGGCGATGTTATTGCGATTAGCTGTCGTTCTTGTGGTGGGTTTATAATTTGTGTTGATATGTTGTATATGTTATGAGGATTCTTTATCGCCACATCAGCAGACACACGAAGGGGCAATCTTTCTGACAGCCTCAATTACGAAAAAATTACGGCAGCACTCGTCTCCCGAGGACTCTCGACGGTAACGCGATTAGCTTTCTTGCAGTGCACCGACACACCACATTAATGAAGTCAAGTTTGTTTAACATGCGTACTTGTCATTCTGAGACCTGCGTTTTCTTTGGTTATGCGTGGCATGATCCAGTTTCCTCCCATGTCGCTATGGCACTCGCTTCCCAGAGTAACGCTTAAGCATGGTGGCATGACGACATCGCAACGACTGTATGACACCAATGCACTAACTACTATGGAATGGAAAAGAAGGAATGACGTCGGTGGAACGACAACTGCAGTAGCATGACAATAGCATGATAACAATGGATAACTATTCTTTGAAATAATAACTTTGGTGCAACGACGACAAGGTGACGACGCCGACATGAGGACAATTGGATGTATGACGGCTTGGCGTGACTACGATGCCCTGACGACTACGACACGGCGACGTTATACGACGACAAATGAATGATAGCGGATGTCTGAAGACGACGCCACGACGACGATGGCATGACCCACGGCGGCATAATCACGACCGAATAGTGGCCTCAAAGTTATGATTGAATGAATAAGAATAATTGATATCGATGGAACAACGAACGCAGCATGACGATGACGCGTGGATGATAATGGGATGAAATTACTGAAGTGACGGCACTGGTAAAATGACAGCGACAACGACATGACAACGACATGACAATGGTATGAAGACGACTGTTTGACGACGACGGCATGATGAAAGTTTATCACGTAGTTAGAGTAATCTAGACAGAACGACCGCGACAACATCACGAACACGGCATGACGGCGAATGCATGATGACGACACGCGGACGACGATGGCGTGACAATGCTATGAGGACAATCGGATGACGATGAGTGTATGACGACAATGGTATAACGACGACTGTATCATGAAGCTTATAGGATGACGATGGTGACGACGACGGGTTGGCGACGACTGCATAACGAGAGGTTGTTGACGACACTAGAATGACGATGTCGCAACGAGGACGACGGAATCACCACCACAACATGACTAGTGGTCCAAGCTATTAGTCAACTTGCCCCACCGGGTAGGCGTAGAAGCCATGACGACAACGGCATAGCGAGAGACACGTGACAAAGATGAAACGACAATGACGGCATCAGAACAACGAGCATATACATAGTGAACGAAGCTGTTAGACAATTTCGCTCTCTTGGTCGGCGTAAGGGGCCAGATAGATAGGAAAGATAGATAAGCTCAGAACGTCGGAAATAGACGAAGAATGCTGATCGCATTCGTATTGATTAAAGGGACACTAAAGGGAAACAATAAATCAGTTTAGACTAATAAAGCATTGTTTGAGAACCCTGCAGGTAGTCATTTCAAAAAGATAGTTTGAATATTAGATGAGAAAATGAAGGTTCAAGTATCAGTATTTGAATTTCGCGCCGAAACCCCAGCGCCGGCACGTCAGCGTGACGTCAGGGATTCCAAAGTATGTTTTCGCATTTGGGCCGCGTTGGCTGAATAAAGGTTCCCGAAACTTGCCATGTTTAATGCTTGGTTCCTTCAGAACACAATGAAGTCAACCTGTACCGCTATACATAATCAGTAGGGCCTAGAAAATACCATCAAAATCCAAGACGTCACAGCCCCCAGGTGCGGGAACTTAAGTAGGCGTCGCCACCTGTATTTCGTTCTTGAGCTTTTTCTGGCTTACCAAACATCTTATCGTTGTAAGAGTGGTGTTTTTGGTGTTGTAGAACGGTAATTTACTGATGCAGAAGAAATAATTTTTCACTTTAGTGTCCCTTTAAGAAAGGTGTCAGGCAGACGACACACTCTCTTCCATGTACTTCACTGCATACTTAAAAGATTTATTCAAGCGGTTAAACTGGTATGGGGATTAGAAATGATGATCAACATGGACCATCTCAGCAACCTACGTTTGCAGATGACACTATCCTCATTATTGATTCTGGAGAAGACTTGCAAGAAATGATCGAGAATGTTAGACGTCAAAGTGCAGGAGTAGGTCTGAATATTAAAACAAAAAGTATATGGTAATGTTCGATGTTCTCATGATAGAACAAGATTTGGTAATACTCTGTCAGCCTCCACAATTGCTAGAAGAATACCTTTATCTAGACAGGCCACTTAGTCAAGGAGATTCGGATAACAAAGAAACACAGAGAAGGTTAAAAAGGGAGATAAATTGCATAAGGCGAATATTGCCAAGTAATCACAGGCAGGTTACCGCTATCCTTGAACAGTGTGACTGTCCCCGCGGCATTGAACTTAGACGATCGTTCACCAGTACGCAAGGTCGCCTGGACACTGACCATTATCCGTTCTAAACATATTAGTATGTCGATCTCGTAAGCCATCGGATCAACTTCAACAAAGACAATTCTATATACACTTTTTTAAGCCCTACGGACCTGCAAGAATGCTTGTAGCCAGAATTCGTATTCATTGTGTGGTGTCTGTGCTGTGATTATGTGCAGTGGCCGTGACTAGTTGCGATTGTGTGTCTGTGCTCTCTGTCTCGCTCTCTGTACTTTCTTCTTGCCCCTCCCTCTGCCGTTCCCCAGGGCACGGTAGCAAACCAAATTTTCCGCTCTGGTTAAGCTCCCTGCCTTCCGCCTTTCTTGTTTCACTCTCTTGGACCAGAAAAGCGTACAATTTTCCGTATACCGCGAACTTCTGTTATAGGATAGTAATGACGTGTCACTTACGAAGCGTAGACCAGAATGCAGGTGTAGAGGAAGACCCTCCGACTCCTCACAAGGTCCAAGCAGCCGGCTTTCTTCTTCGCCGCTTGCTCTTGCTGAAAAGTTGCGCAGCAGTACAGGGAGCGGAAGAACAAGGTCGTCTGATTTAAGGAACGTAAGACAGCTTCATCTCAATACACCCTGTTATTAGGAAATGAAACGGAACACAAATTGAAGGGTCTGAAGGGTTTTGGAAAGGCAGGAAGGTCAGCATGACCCACGTCTGGTTAAGAGACCGAATGAAAGAACGTGGATATAATAATGATCGTGTTCTCATCCTAAAATACACATTGAGACAACCGCAGTAACCCCGAGCTCTGTCGACCACAGCTCCGACCTCACAGCTAAATATGACGGACAACAAGGTATTCCTAAGCGTTACAGCTTTTGAGGTCGTTCGATTCAGTGACTGGTGCGGGGCGTCACTTCAATGGACCGTACTCTCGTAAAACGCAATTCGCTGTACTGAGCCGTATGAAAGCGTGAGAACATGATGATTATGATGGTGATTTTTCAGCATTCCTTTTGAAACAGAATGGTCACAAGTAGTCATCAAGCCTCTTTGAATTATTCGGGTGTGCTGCATATACTTTTCGTTCAAGAATTTTCGTATACATCACCTTATCGTTTTACTCTTCTTCAAAACATCGCATGTTCCTTGTGCCACCTGTAACGGGTACTTTAGATATTTCTTATCTCGACTCTTGACCCGTTGATGCTCCGTACACTTTAAATCCGGGTACTTCTGGAAAGTTTACGTTACCTACGGGCCTCATTGGGCTGATAGCTTCGTATTTCATTAGTATGTGCACGGAGATATACGGGTTTTTGCTGCAGCAGACATGATGCCACATCTTAGTTGCGAATATTTGTTCGGGTTTGTTTTAGTCCTTAGCCAACCAACTCGAGCCTCAAATAGTAAGACACTCCGCTTCGTGTTATCGTAAAGATTTTCCCTTCTAATTTCTTCCTCCCCATTCTTGTATATCTCCATGGTATTTTTTTTAATTCCATTCATTGCATCCAATTCACTGTCTCTGTTTCTGTCACTTTCTTCTTGAGGGCTACTGGTCATCTATCGACACTGACAATTACCCTTTACTTGGTTGCCAACTTTCTTGGCCGATTCCTAAATTCTGTGACCACGCTTTTCAGGCACAGATACTTGTGCACTTTAGCCGCCCACTTATTTTCATCCACGTCCCTGAGTCTTACTTCAAAACTAATTTTGCTCTGCCCTTTGACTTCAGAAGAGGCCCCACCAGTGTTACACTTCAATGCCTCATTTGTGGTTTTTCCTTGGGCTTCCAAAGCTAGGCGGCCTACCGATCATTGGGTAACTTCAAACCCCGACAATATATCCGATTTCAAGCACGGGATTCCATTTGTGAACGTTAGAGCCGGCACCATTACTCCTTTCCAGGTTCCATGCACCAGCTCATATTTATGGCGCTCCCAAAGTGCTCTACATTTCATTATTGCTTCAGTCCGCTTCCCTTTTATTTTCAGACTTTTTTTGAGTGATGGAGTAAGTCTTTCCTTTATTTATATATACGTATGCGGTATTTATATCACTTGACTGTGGGTATGACTTGCCGTTGAATGGATACCACATTATTACTTATGTCTTCATTAAAGATCATAATTCCCGATTTCTCTGCGCTAACGCAAGGCCCCGATTTGTCTCTGCGTTGCCGCAGATATTCGAAACTCTCTGTAAATCTATTGCATCGTCCACTAGGAGCACTATGCCGTCCGCATGCATCAGTACAGGGACCTTTGCTGCACCCTTTGCCCATTACTCATGTAGGATAAACCAAACCATAATTCATTGTTTTCCCGTCGTCTTTCTATGCCCTTAACATGAAGCTTAAACAACAATGGAGACGGAGGACATCTTTGCATCAGTCCTTGGTAAACTTACTCCACTTCACTAAGCTTTCGTCGTTCCCATACCATTTGTACTCAGTTGCCCACCTTATATATCTCCCTCACCAGGCCCACAAGATTGTCATCTATACTTTCGTGCTTGGGAATATCCCTTAACAATTCCCTATTTACCTTGTTGTAGGCTCCCTTACTATCTAGAAATGCTATCTATAAAGGCCTATTCTGACCTACTGAAATTTGTATGCACTGAGCTAGTACAAACATGTAAGAGAGGGCTGCAGAGTCATTTTGCGGCTGTGACTACTTGCCTAATGTTCGACGATTTGTATACTTATGGTTTGGCAGAAAAGTAAGATGCTCCTGCAAGATTATGTGTAAAAGTGCAGAAAAAATGTATATTTAACTGCGGCACCTTCCTATCTACGTAGGAATAGCTGGCGTTCTATTAGCGCGCAATCTCCTAATAGACTGTAAAAAAATATACTTATACAGAAATGTCACCTGCAAGATTTTTTTCCTTAGTTGCCCAAGCACCGAGTCAATGTCGTCGACTGGCTGTCCGTTGTCAGCGCAGGCCTTCAGTATGACCTTTCGGGCCGCAGTCATTTTTCCCGTGGCAATCAACCAGCGCGGAGACTCCGGCAAGTACCTGAAATCATTACGCAAATAGGTGTATTACACACATGTTTAAAATAGGGGCAAGCTTAGGTCACCCCAGTGGTTAGGATATTGTCATTGCTCATGTGCTGAATGCCAACCACCCTTCCTTGGGTTTGCGTTCATGTCATTTCCCGGCTTGTGTTAGCGTCACTCGCCTGCAGCGACTTTGCGGCAAAAGGAACACAGTCACAAATAATTACAGTACGTGCACTTTGTGACACGCTTAAAACTCTAGCTGAAGTCGCGAAGTCGAGCTCGACTCAATGCAACCGCAATCGTCGGCAAGGCATTCTAAATAAGAGTGCACGCCGACCGAAATCTTTCCACTGTGGTCGTACTTGGCCTCGCGTTAAGAACGGATCGTGAAAAGAGCAGCGGTGTCTTGTGGTTAAATATTTGCCATTTACATCCGATGAGGAGAGGCAATAGCCCACACCATAGTTTGCTTGTTACGAACGCGACGTGTTACTCAGAAATCATATAAGATTTCGTGCTTGACGCGGAGCCGTTGATTCGATGGTTGCCGTTAGGCACGTCAAGATGCGTAATCACGCATTTCTTTGTTACTTGCGACAGCAAGTTCTGCCTAGTATTTGCACTCGTTCGCGTCATGCTGTCTGAATCGCATTGCGTGTTATTTGTCTAATAACGGGAAAAAATATACGACTTAAAAATGCGAAGATGCACTACAATCTAGAAAGTAACAGCCGGTAATTGGCGAGCACGTGCTGGAAGAAGCCGCCATTACATGGTGCCACAGCTAACTCGGAGACTTCACCAACCGCCCAGTATCCTCACCAAGATATCCTCCTATCTGCGCCTCGCTTGCACGAATTTGTCGGCAAGGACCGCAATCGACGATCGGTGAGAGAGAGAGAAAGGCAAAGGAAGGACAGGGAGGTTAACCAGAGATTATCTCCGGTTGGCTACCCTGTACTGGGGGAGGGGCAAGGGGACGCGATAGGTGAGAGAGAGGGATAAAAAAAAACTACACACACACGCACGTACGCACAAACTGTTTCTGTGGGCACTGTCACGCAGTCCGGTGAGCAAAAGCATTAGTGTCAGCTGCACTATGAGCACCATCCACCTGACCTTTCTATCGCGAGTCCTTTCAGTCGCAGTTTTACGCGATGGGCATTGAATTGATTTTTTTTTTACTTACCAAGACCAAACGACGAAGAACAGGAGGGGCACGCTGATGGCGCCCTGCAGGGACCTCCAGTCTTGCAGTAGCCACGCGAAGCCCGGGAGCATGATGATGCCGATGGCGAAGCCGACGCTGAAAGCTACGGCCGTGGTCGTCCGCTTCTGAGGACCGATCACCTCCATCACTGAAAACACCGGATTTGCGATCGTTTAACGTGGCGCGCACACGCGACGTGGCCAAATTCTTGCAAATGAGCAGTCGTCCCCTTTTGCGTGCGCGATTTTTTCAGCGTCCGGAGTTGTCGACCTTTCTGCGCGAAATTTCTCCCGCGGCGAGAACGGGAGACCGGCGACAACCAGGCTGGCGAGGCACTGTGGTCTGCCTGCTCATTAACATGTCGTTGCGGTTCCCATATAATAATGCAATCAATCATCAGAAAGATTTACAAGAACAGTTTCTCATATTTGTTCCTCTTATCGCTGAAGCGAAGTAGACGAATCTACGCCGGCAATCATCGGGCGTTTCTCTCATTTGTTCGCCGCGATCAGTGGATATGGAACGAGAGCGCGTCCTCATCTGCAGTTGCCGCAGTTTCGAAAACACTCGGTACGAAATCGATCCCCGTCCATGGTCTTAAGAGGAAGCTTTAGCTCGGGTGCTCCTATCTAAATACATGTAAAAGGCGAATTCGTTTTTCTCGGCAACCACTGCACCAAAGTTGACGAGGTTTGTTGCATTTAAAAGAAAAACTTGAAATCTGGTGACTGCTGCTTTCGAATTTTTGAGTTAGGTCGTCAATTTTTTCTTAAAAAATTTCAAGAAACGAAACTATCAAGTTTACAATTCTGTATCTCAACAACGAAAAAGGATAATACAATTCTGTGAATTGAATCTAATAGTACATCTAAAGCGGACAAAATTGATACGTTACACATGAATATCAAATATTTAGTAATGTGGAAATACAGCTTTTGCAGAACCCTTGTAATCAACGTAACAAATTCACGTAAGATGTAAAGTGACATATCGAATTTGTCCGCTTTGAATAATCTAAAGGATGCCGTTTACAGAACCGCGCTATCTGTTCTTGATGCAGAGCTATGAATTTGTAAACTTCGTACTTCTATTTTTTTTTTCAAACGGTCGAATATTTGAAAATCGCTTTAACAAAATTCAGGCCCGAAATCAAAATTTCGCTTGCAGCAGTCACCGGAATTTAACTTTCTCTCTCATATGCAACAAATTTCATTAAGATCGGTCCTGTGGTTATCTCAGGAAAACGTTTTTGCGTTTTACATGTATTTGAATAGGCCGCGTCGGAGTTGGGCCCGAGCTAAAGCTTCCTCTTAAAAGAGATGGTCAAGAGCCCTATTTTCCTGTACTACATGCAAAGTGGCTGGATATACTACTTAAACGGAGATGGCGCACCTAGCACGTCGAATGAGTGCCTGCAATGGCGCTTACGAGGCAGACTAACATCATCCCAAAAATCTATGCGACCAGCATAGATTCTTCTGCCAACAGCTCTGTTTCAGCAACTCTTACGATGAGCTCTCAGTACCAGCCGCTCTTCTTCTGGCTCTTCTAGGGTTATGAAACAAGCTGACGTTTCATTGTTCAATCGGTTCCAGGCAACACGTTTTTCTTTTTGTACCTTTTACAATCTCGATCTCAGTGATGGGTTCTCGCCACACAATTGCTTCGTTGATCATTACACGCCACCCCCCCACCCCCTAAAACACTTAGGTCACCGTCTCGACGACGTCAAGCTACAATCTACGTTGATAAATAAGTGTAGTTCCTCTAACAGACCTAATTTGCGTGTCTACTGATTAGCTTGTTTGCTCGCTTCATTGGTCAGTCAGTTAGTCGGTCGGTCATTTGGCTGGTTGGCTGGCTGGCTGCCTAACTAGCTTGCTTGTTTCTTAGATAGCTATCGTTAGTTTGGTTCATTGGCCTTTGAACAGTATACACTTAAGAAGACGGGGAGTCCATATCTACGGTTTTTCTTATGAAATAACCATTGCGTTAGCCCACTTGTGTTTTTCTTGGCTGACATTGAGCGCTTGCGTATGCAGGTGAAGGGAGCTCAGAAGTAAGCCTGGGAGCATTGGTGAGGGTGGGAAGCGCAAGGTCCGACAGCGTTAAGCAGAAGGACCAACAGCATTATGCAGAAGTTCCGACAGCGTTAAGCAGAAGTTCCGACAGCATTAAGCAGAAGTTCCGACCGCGTTAAGCGGAAGTTCCGACCGCGTTAAGCAGACGTTCCGACAGCATTAAGCAGAAGTTCCGACAGCGTTAAGAAGAAGTTCCAACAGTGTTCTCTCGCACGACCACCACCAGGAGCTCACGTCAACGCGGGAGAAACTTGGAAGCGGACTCACGGAGGCAAAAAGATGCGGTCTGTCCCAGTCCCAAGCCGAGGCCCAGAAGGCCCCTGAAGAGCAGCAGAAGCGAGAACCACGGGGACACCGCGACGCAGACGCTGCCAACGAGGCTGGTCACGTAGCCAGCGATCACCATGGGTCGTCGTCCGAGCCTACAGAACGGCGGCAAACCAAAACTTCCCCTTAGACAAGAGCACTTCAACGATTTTAGAGGGCACGTTTTCACAAGGTGCTTGTACGGGCTGGCTCGTAATTATAAGATTTCAAGCACTAGTGTGCGAAACGACGGCAAGAAATCAGGGAGGTCACGAAAGTTCACATTGCAACCTAACAGCTCACATTTCTCTTGGTGGCGCGAATGGAGTTTTTGGTAAGTCACAGGTGAAAAAAGAAGAAAAGCACGAGTATAGTGGTAGCCAAAACGTTCACTAAGAAAAATACAAAACGTCGACGAAACTTCACAGCTGGAAGCTGAAAAACGCAAGGATAAGAAATAAAATGAACCTTAAAGCAAAGTATATTCTTTTTCTACATAAAGGTGTGTGCCTGTGTTCTTGTTAGTGGTGTTGTTGTGTGCGTGAATTTGTTCGTGAGTTCCCATTGTATGCAAGTATGGGTGTGCAACTACGGTACCTTTGGGAGAAATGCGCGACGACGGGCTAGTATGTTCAGCAAGGATTGTCACAATAAAGAAATGTCAGAAAAAACAAAACAGAATTGTATCTACAGAATGCGTTTGCTTGTTTCCCGAGAAGGCCCTCATATACGATGACTCACTTGGGGTACACGCCCGTTAACTTTGACATTGTCCAAACGTTTATTCGTAATGTGTCTATTAGCGGAGCATTCGCGCGAGACCCTCATTTATTTATTTATTAATAATTTTTATTTATAGATACTGCGATCTGAAATCAGATGATAGCCGGGTGGGTATACGTAGAAATATGCCAGCATGTAAACACATACGAAATTCATCAGATATGCAGGCATTTTCAAACATTGGTGAAGAATACATGACATACAAGCAAATAAACCACACAAATTCACAACATTTGCAAGCATTTTTCACACAAAGTTATAAGCAATTCTGGGTAACAATATCAGAATTAAGATTACTCCAGTCTGCTATTGTCCTAGGAAAAAAAGAATATTTGAAACAGTTATTCCGCGCGTTCGTGGGTGCTATTGATAAAGCATGCCTTCGTCTCGTGTTATAACCTGATGAGTATGTAAAGAACTTGGAAGTGTTAACCTTCCAATGGCCGTTTACAAGTTGAAAGAGGAACTTTAATCAACAGATACGGTTGCGCACAGTCACCGGGGGTAATCGACTGTGTCTTACGAGCTCACCAACAGACGCACGGCCGTATGAATTAAAAACAAACCTAATTACCTTATGCTTTACACGTTCCAGTTTTTTAATATTGGTTAAAGTGAATGGGTCCCAAATAATTACGATGTATTCAAACAACGGACGAATGTAGGAATTGTACGCCTGTAAACGAACACTGGACGTAGATGATTTCAGTGAGCACCTCAAGAAAAACCGTTTAGGCAAAGAATTTGCAACAACAGCATCTATGTGCTTCGTCCAGGAAAGCTCATTGGTTATCCACAGGCCCAAATATTTGTACTCTCTTACCCCTGATAGAGATACGTTGTCAATATTATACGCAAATTGAAGAGGTTCTTTCTTATGTGTGATTCTCATAAAAACAGTTTTTTTCAATATTAATAGACATTTGCCATTGTTCGCACCAAGCAGTGACTTTTGCCAGGTCATTATTTAGACGCACCTGATCATGAACAGAATATATCTTTTCATGCAAAATACAGTTATCTGCGTAAAGTTTCACGGAAAATGAAAGTTCTGCGACTGTGTCATTTATAAATAACTGAAATAAAAGTGGTCCCAAAACGGATCCCTGGGGGACTCCAGACGCAACCTCTGCATTGTTAGAAATATTGTTTAACGTGACGAATTGGTGTCTGTTAGTAAGACAGGCTCTAATCCAAGTAAGAATCTGTTCATTTTTTATATAATGCCCTAATTTATGAATTAATTTGTTATGTGACACCTTGTCAAATGCTTTACGAAAATCTATGTACACAATATCTGTTTGCTTCCCTTCATTAATCGCCTGTACGAGATCGTGAACAGTCTCAACTAATTGAGTACATGTAGAAAATATATGTCTGAAACCATGTTGGACATCTGTAAGTGCCTTGTGCTCTTCTAAGAAACCTAATATACGTTTATGAATTATATGCTCTAAACTTTTGCGTGGTGTAGATGTAAGAGATACTGGTCGGTAATTCTCTATGTGTGTTTTTTCCCGGATTTATGTGAAGGTGGGATTTCGACCGTCCTCCAGTCCTCCGGCAAGGAACAATCGCGTAAAGATCTGGTGAATACGACATACAGGTACTTAGCACACCATTCCGCATAACGCTTAAAAAACGCATTTGGTATATCATCTGGTCCTAGTAACTATTTAGTATCAACGTTCAATAGCAAATTAAAAACGCCGCTCTAGGAAATAACAACGTCAGATATAACAGGAAGCGATATGGAAAAGTTGGGAAGGCAACCCTTATCTTTGGTAAATACCGACTGGAAGAATTTGTTAAAAGCAGAACAAACGACAGTCTCGTCACTTACACGTTTGCCGTCTATCATGAACCCACTGGCGGAAGAAGATTTAGGCGTGATTTGGAGCCAGAATCACTCGGGAGGCGTTTTAATAAACGAAGGCAGGGTCGTCCTGTTATATTTTTCTTTGTCGCAAATTATTTTCTGTTTTAGTTGTTCTGAAGTGCCTTCTACAATAAATTTTAAAGTTACATTTGTTCTTGATTTCGCTTTCAACCTTTTAAGCCTTCGCTGTAAGCGTAACGTCGCACGACCAATCCATGGGTTACGGTGCACAGATTTTGCAATTTTGGGAGCGAAACGGCGGATACAATCAGAGACAATTCTCCTAAAGGAAATCCATAAGTCATTTATATTGCAAGTGCTGTTTCTGAAGTCATCGAAGTAGAATGCAAGCATATCCGGAATATATTCATCATCAGCACGAGAAAAACTGGGAAACAAAGGAACACCGTCTTTTGCGACCAGTGTAGACATTTGAAAAGTTCAACAGGGCAGCTTTGTGATCAGAAATGCCGTTTGTGACTTCACAGGTTATCGCTTTTCGGATGGCGCCACTTACAAAAAATAAGTCTAGAATTGAGCCTACGACTCCCTGTACTCTCGTGAAATTATTTACCATTTGCAGTAAGTCAAACGTGAATACAATATCAAAGATCCTCTTATCAATACTGAGAGCAGAATGCAATGAAATGGTGTGCCAATCAATGTTTGTCAAATTAAAGTCCCCTGCCAGTAGTATTCTGTCATATGATTTTACATGGCAGTGCATATATTCCCTTAAGTTTTCTAGTGCCGCAACAGAAGAACTTGGAGGCCTATAATAAACGCCAAGGATGAAGCGGACCTTGTTGATGTATGCTTTCCAAAAGACAGCTTCACTATCTTGCGCATCGGGCATACTAAAAAGTTGTATTGATGATTTGTACAAAATGTCCACTCCTCCACCTCTTCTGTTGCGGTCACCCCTGAATACCTTATAGCCCTTAGGAACAAACTCACTGTCAAATATTTCACTGGTAGTAAGCATGGCAACGTCTGCGTCATGCGAGAACAGCATGCTCTCAAGTTTTGCAGCTTTATTGACGACGCTATACGACAGTTTATGTTTAAGATTTTGAATGCAGGACTGGTCTCTTTGAGGTGTCATTTACGGTTCTTCGGGATTTTATATCGTTTGTTTTGTGCATTATCCCATCCAAACATATCACCGTTAATGCTTAACTTATCAAAAACCAGGTTAACGTTAGCACCATTATCCTTTTCGTGTGATGCGCTTTCCCATGATTTCTTTCTGACATCACGAATTCTTTTCGAGTAGTCTTCGCTGATTGAATATTCTGAACCTTTCCATTTCGGCAGTGCCTTCATTATTAAAGTCTTATCTCGGTAGTCATGTAGATTTATGATGACAGGACGATTCCTGCTTGATTTCCTACCTATTCGATGGCATCTTTGCTTGCTCTTTATCGTAACTACAAGTTTTTCGCTAAGAAGGTCCTTTGTTATTTTGTCCGTATGTTTCGTCTCTGTTTCCCTTTCCTCTTCTTTTATGCCGTAAATAAGTAAGCTATTTCTACGCCTTCTATTTTCCAAGTAGTCGGTTTTAATTAACAGGTGTGACACAGTGGCTTCCAGTTTATGATTAGTTGACCTCATATGCTCTACTTCTGCTTTTACGGTGTTGATAGTAGCCACCACATCTTCCAAATTTTTTATTATCTCGGTCCAACCATCTATTTTTTCCTCAAAAGAGCCCTGTTTTGCAAGAATGTCACTGACCGTTTACCCCCGTATCAGCGTCATTCCCCCCTTTCGTGACGTACTCCACGCCCGTTGCTTTGACATGCACTAACCCAGTAATGCTGTCGCAATCTGAGAGGGAAGGCTCTGCGCAGTTATCCCTCTTGTCTTCGCCACGATGGGAAGGCTTAACGCTGTGGACTGATTCTGCGACGATCACTTTCGGCGACACTATCGGCTCGGCCTTCAAGCGCGCGCTGATTGGCTGCTTCAGCCACACCGGATTAGATGATTGGCTGGTTGAGCACTACGTCACGCGAAGGCGATAGTACCACCGAAAGTGATCGTCGCAATGCGTCCCCTCGAGAATACTAACCTGTCTCCCAGTGACGACACCAGCGTGCCGACGAGCATTCCGCTCATGGTGGCCGTCTGCACCAGGCTTCTCGTCCATGCTCGATCACACACCAGGTCCCACTGCATTTAAAATTCAGCCATCACTCGATACATTGCTAAAACTCTGTACACCACAATCAATTCACCCCACCTTAAGAGGAAGCCTTAACTCGGGGCCTACCTCTGATATCCTTATTCAAATACATGCGAAACGCTGAAACACCTATATGAGAAAACCGCTCGCACCATTTGAGTGAAATTTGTGGAAGATGAGAGAGAATGGTTAATTCTAGTGACTATAGAAAGCGAAATTTTAATTTAGGGCCTCAATTCGTTAAGCTCCCCAAAATCAATCACAATTCATTAATATGCACCTAAATATCCATGCAACCTAACAAAAGTGACATCTTACACAGCGCTCTGAAATATACAGTAACTTCTGCAAACCCCTCGTAAGCATTTTAACATTGTCACGTAAGCTTAAAGCTGTATCTCACTCTCCTTCACCTGGGATTAAAAGATGCAGCTTACAAAACTGCGTTATCTGTCTTTTGTACCGAGTTTTGTAAATTTTGGGCCGTTTTTTTTTTTTTTGCCACGCCACTTTTTAACAATTACAGTAAACACTTTAAGGCCCCAAATTAAAGTTCTGCTACATAGCTTCACTAGAATTAAGTTTATCTCTTAAGTGCAACGACTTTCCGGGAAATCAGTCCAGCACTTCTCTCGTAAAAGGATTTCTGCGCTTTACGGGTATTTCCATGGGGAAATCAGAATTCGCCCCGACCTAAAGCTTCCTCGACAATGAAAACTCTAACTTCTATCTAAATATATGGAACGGAGAAATCGTTTTTCTCGGCAACCACTGAATCCAATTTAAAAGAAAATAATTACACGTGGTCACTGTTCGAAGCAGATCTTTAACTTAACCTGTGGACTTTCTTAATAAAAAATGTTGGGAAGTGGAGATTTACAAATGAACAAACTATAGAGTTGACAACTCCGTAACTGAGCAATATATAAATATATCAGAATTGCGTAAACTGCACATCATAACGCGCCTATACAACACAGAAAATACATGTATTGTGCACCGCTCTGGAAATTACCACTACTATGTGAGTATAACCGCTCCAAAGCCCATGTAAACGTCGTGGTGAATTAACTTAAGCTGTAAATTTGCATATCAGTTTTGTCCGCTTTAGCAGATCTAGCGGTTGCAGTTTACGGAACTGCGATATATGTTTTTGGTTCACAGTTACCAACTTGCAAAACTCGTGGTTTCATTGTTTGTTTGTTTGTTCGTCTGTTTGTTTGTTTGTTTGTTTGTTTACTCATCGATTTTCGCAAACAATTTCAAGCAATAAATTAAAATTATGTTTCCTGCAGTCACTCGAATATATCTATCACTCAAACGCAGCAAATTTCTTTCGGATCAGTCCACCGGCTGTCCCATAAAAGAATTTCTGCGTTTTACGTGTATTTGAAAAGACAAATTGTAGTTGGCTATTTCATACCCTCGCTGTGGAGCCCATTAATGAATGGGGTCGAGAACATACGAATGTGCAGCTCGCATCAACATGTCATTTCTAGGCTATAAGTGTTGCATTATATTTATTGAAAATGTTTTAAGCGCAGACGACTACCATCACCAAGTAAACATGCGCTTCAACGTCCCGTAAAACAGTTCACTGCACTCCAGTCCAGGAGTTTCACTTACCCGGAGAGAGTGAAATGAACAGAAGTATCGAGAGCGAAAGAAAAAGCAATGTTTTCTCGAAGTAAACTCAAGGCAACCCTAATGGTGAACAGCAGTACTTGCAAGGAGAAGGAGGAGGAGGAAAAGGAAGGAAGGAAAGATAAGGAGGTCAACCAGACGTACGTGCAGTTTGCTACCTTAAACAGGGGAAGGGATTCAGTAATTGCAAGAATGTACCACGTACAAGCGTCGTACCACAAAGCTGAACGCATACACCATACACCAGCGACAAAAAAAAACGTATATGCGCAAGACGTCGTAAATGTTAACATTGAAACTAGGCACCAATAATTGCCGTCTCATGACTCCTTTTGAGAGAATGCAGTCCATCAATGACGACTTTTTCCACCGGAAAGGTCTTCTAGTGGAATACGGCCCCCGATCAGGGCAAGTTTGGATGGCGAGCAATCGCTGTCGCGGCTGATCACGGTCGCTTCAACAAGTCCGACGCATTATAAGAGCGCAGATATTTCTTCCTACTTCCGCGTGTGGAGAACATAGCTGACTGTGGAGCACATATACTGCAGAAACAGCTACCGTATAGGCTCGCGTAAGGGCCGCATTGTTTTGCACAATTTTACGAGATCCGGCCCTGAGACGGGGCAATACCTTTTGGTCAAAATGGAGTTGGCGCAGCCGGCGACTTGTGCATAACGGATCCAGTCAATCAAAGCTCAACGTGTAGCTCTCGCCATCTGGTAGCGGCATGTGGAAGTACGCGGGGGGCGAAAATTTGCCGATGCTCGCGCGCGACATCGGTGCACAGGACGCGATTGCTTCGCTGTCAGAATTTTTTTCTCAAAATTTTGGGCTACCAAGGTGGGGGAGCAGCCCTAAGTGCGGCTCTTAGACGAGTCTATACAGTATTAGGGTCAATTCACTGAAGCGTTTTCTGTGGAAGCGTGTTCTCCAAGAAACTCCAAGGTGCCATCCTATTTCTTACTTTTTCTGCGCAAACTCATTCTGAACACATTCTGTGCGACTGTGCTGAATATAATTTTCAGAGACAGTCCCTGGCGTCTGTTCTAGCGCACCTTGACAATAGACCGATGTCAGTTGAAACGATTTTCACATGTCGCCGACAGAATATACCGCAGCTGAAGGCGACGAAGGGAGTACTTCGGTTTTTGAAAGAGACGTGCTTGGACAAGCGGTGTTAAGAATGGCCGTACGGGCCAGCTTTCAGCCCGCTGCACGTGTTCCAAGCCCACCAGACGGGGCGCCCTTCAGAGAACTGCGAAGAGCCGGCAGCCACGTGGCGCGCGATCAACTCAGGAAATTGGTACTTGGCCGAGCCATCCGGTACGGAGCAGAGTTCCACGAAGCCCTCTGACGTCGGCACTGAAAGCTGGGCGGTACCGAGAACTGTCCGGCCTTTTCACCTGTGTGTGCGTGCAACACGAACATTTCCGTCCACGGGGCCCTCGAACGTGTCAGCCTTTGTGTGTGTAGGATCGAACGTGTGTGCCTTTGTGTGTGTGGGCCGTACTGCGGGGCGGCGGCAAGTTTACAATGACTGGACGAGCGTTTCCGTCCACTGGGACTCCGTCCATGGGGACCTCGAAGAGTGACGTCGAACGATGACGTCGAACTATGACGTCAAGCGGAGAGCTTATAAGCAGCGTTTGCCGGCTGCTAGGGCGTGCTCGTGTCGTGCTCGTTGTCGGGATCAGAGTGCTCTGTCATGCTCGAAATGTAGTAGTGAGCTGTGTGCTCGTAAACTGTTTGCTGTATGTTAGTTTTGCGGGCTCCATATGGGAGTCGCGCTAGACTGCCAATGTATCCTGCTTAAACTGTTAATATGTAAATAAATCCTGTTCACCGAGTTCCTCTCTGCGACCTTCAACTCCTTCAAATGGTGGCAGCGGCGAATTAGTCCTACGACTCTTACATCTGGTCGACAGCTGTAGGATCGTCCGACAAATCTTACAGCGGCTGCGACAGTGATGTCACGTACCACGCAAGAGTGACGGACTGTAACTGACGATGTGTGTGCTGTGCTATGTGCTCTCTCTCTCTCTCTCTCCTCCCCAACTTTCATCCCCCCCATCCCGCTCCCATATGGAGGGTAGCAAACCGGTTGAGCTATACTGGTTAACCTCCCTGCCTTTCCTTCTCAACTTTTTCCTCCGTTCCTTCCTTCTGCACAAACTCACTGTGGCATACATGGCAATGATCGAGCAGACGCCGCTGCCCGATCTGCCCATGACAGCGTCAACTGCTTTGCCACTCCTCTTTCGAGAGCTGACGCAACGAAAAAACTTTCCGCACTTGCGCGTGACTTGACATTAGCTCAATAGAATTCATCCGAGTTCACAAGTGCACACCTTCATACCCTGGACCCTAATTTATAGCTCCGCATTCCTCCCGAGCTTCCACGACGTGACTGCACCCTTCTAGTCCGTCTGTGGCTTGGAGTAGCACTTTCAAATGCGCACTCTTTTTTTATCGGAATGGCCAACAGCCCACTTTGTGACTTCTGCGGGTGCAATGAAGCAATCGCGCACCTTCTTTGTAAGTGCTGTCGTTTCAACCCGCAAAGAGCAAACCTCTCAGCCACCCTAGACAAACTGGACAAGCGCCCAATGACAGAAAACAAGATGCTTGGAAACTGGCCTACGCGAACATCAGCGCCATCCGCTATGAAGGCGCTGCTGCGGTACTTAAAGGATACGGCACCTTCTGACCAATTGTTACTACAACTTGTGACGTAGGATTGTATGGTGACACTACGTAACCCACAAACGACTTTGTGGGCTGCGTGACATTTCCCACAGAAACAGCTTGTGTCTACTTGCGTGTGTGTGTAGGTTTCTTTTTATCCTTCTCTCTCTCACCTATCGCATCCCCTCACCCCTCCCCCAGTACATTGTAGCCAACTGGAGAGAATCTCTGGTTAACCTCCTTGTCTTTCCTTTGCCTCTCTCTCTCTCTCTCTTCTGCAAGAAGAAACATTATAGATTTTACTTCTTTCTAGTTAGCAGCACTCGGCTAAAAAGCATGTGCCGCGTAGGGAATTTTTAGCCTCCATTGTAAACGATTCATATTTGTCACATCGGCTAAAACTTACCTTGAAGAGATATCTCAGTGGCACTTGAGCTACTAGCCAATGTCTACCAAATGGCAGGGCGCCTGCTTCCCACTTGACATTGCCATGTCCCGAGGCAATGTTCAAGCTCATATTTTGGCATTCGCCGTGCACTCTGTCTTCCGCGGCTTTAGAACAGATCGTTTTCATTTCTTCTAGTCACTTGTTCGCGGGTGGCCTTCTCGTGGTTTATCATTGTGTTGCGGGTACCCTATTTATGGCACGAGATGATTACAAGGATGCAATGTATACGTGGAGTGAATGGGCTTGTCGCCTGTCAGTAGTACACGTGTGCGTATCTTTGATACTCCATTTGTTGATGCTCTTGCATCCACGTGATTATTTATGTGACTAAACCTGGTATAGAGTTGTGATAGGTGACTGTTGAGAAACTGCAGTCCAACGGTTGTTCAATAAATAACATCTGGTGTTATAACCAGAAATACCATGCGGCATCTTGCATTCATTGCAAGATGTTAAACAAAGCGTCGCTTCGCACATTTATAATCACATCGAATCTGCCACCTTTTTTTGCCACAATCAACATGGTTTTGAGACGCAGTTACTCGGCGTTACAACAGACATCCACTTTAATATGAACAGCTCCTTTCATACTGACTCCTTATTTATTACTTTTCTAAAGTGTTCGACAATTTGCAACATTTCCACTTCATTTGTAAACATTCTACGCTTAAATGAGACTCCCGTATTTTGTTATGACTACGCAACTTTTTTTTCTAATCGCCAGAAATTTACCTCTGACAATGACTTTGATTCTTTCCCACCTGAGGGAAGAAGAAGACCACGGAGTGCGGGTGTGCTTCGTGTCGGCTCCTCTATTATCCTATTTTTGGTGCATTATCGAACTTCTCGTGGTAATTCTTCTTACCAGCGATCGGGGGAACCTTCAGGAGTCCCCCGACACCAAGTTTCGCCAGGTGGGCCCATTTTCTGGCCGATAAGCAGCGCCTTTTGTCCCGCCATGCAGGCAGGGCAAGCTAAGCACAGCTTATCCACGTAGGCCACCATTGCCCGGCCGCCGCGGCGGCGAGGCGTGCCAAGCCTAACGTGTCGCCAGACCTCATTGGAGCTCCCAGTTTCCGACGGCAAAGTGCCAGGCCTTTCCTGACGTTAAATGGAAGTTGTCCAGGTAGAAGGAACAGAGATTAGGCCGGAAGATTTCGGCGAGGGAGCGGGTTGGTGCGATGTCAGGAGAAAGAAACAGGCCGGCGGTGCGACCGAGTCGGGGCATAACCAACATGTGCACATGCAGCGGCGGACGGTAGCCACGTCGACTATACGGTAGTCACCACAGCACAGTACAAAAGGAAGTACACCCGTCAAGTGCAGCAGATTGCCTTGGCGAGCCGAATGCCAGAGTTACCGCATGACGTTTACAAAATCGTCCTACGACCCCGAGGCGGTTTCAACGTGCGCGATTACGGGACGTATCGCATTTACTGCTGCCTACGTAACGCGGCGGGTGTAGGCAGAGAAGCGGCCGGGAAAGATAGCATCTGCCTCAACGCTAAACAGAACGTCGTGGTGCTCAGCACGCCGTCTGAAGACAGAGCCAAACGCTGCGGAACCATTAGCAAGCTTTGCATCGGAGACCGAGAGTTCGAGGCGAACGCCTATCAAGCCCTCCCGGAGAACACTTCCAAGGGCCTGATTAGGAACATTTCAAAGACCGAGAGCACGGCAGAGGTCATCGCTGATCTAGTGACGCAGCGCAACCCCGGAGTGCTCCACGCCAAGCGCATGGGCAGCACGGACAACATAATCGTTTTGTTCGACGGATTCCACATACCGAGATAGGTATATTATGAACCTATGCTCGTTAGATGCTCCCTCTACAGGAAGCAAATCGACGTGTGCTACGAGTGCGGAAGGCTGAGACACCGCGCCGACGTGTGCCCAAATCCCAACGACAAGGTTTGCCGTGGATGCGGACGCAACAATCCGTCGCCTGACCATCGATGCGAGCTGCGGTGTCGACTGTGCGGCAAGGGACACTTCACGGGAGACCGCAGGTGCAAGGCGAGATACAAGACCCCATACATAGTCAAGCGTCGCCAACTAGAGCGAAAAAGACAAGAAGAGGAAGAAGCAGCCACAGCGTATGGCAGCGGTTACAACAGCAGCAGCGACTGTCATGGCAACGCCGGCTACTACCTCAATTTTCCAGAGATAGACCGTCATTCAGTCACCGACAACCGAAGAGGACGCTCGACTAGCCGCGGCGGGAAGGGCGACGCGGGAAAATCCCGATCCCGCTCTCGCAACCAGGCACAGAGGCCGAGAAGCACGTCGATGACGCGCGGTGGCGCCGGTCTGGGCATCGCAGCTGTCGGCCACTTCAGCAGCAGCATCCGTGGCAGCAACAACAAGGTCACAGGAGCACTGGGCAACAGGTGAGCTGAGCGGCTGTCGCCGCTTCTCCCGGCGGCAGCGGTGGGAACGAGCTCGAGCGAGCGATAGAGCGAGTACTACGACAACGCCTGGAACCATTAGAATCGATTATTGCCGAGCTTAAACGCGAAAATGCGCTCTTTAGAGAGGAAAATTTCAAATTGAAAGGCGGGGCTCCACAACCGCAGCAACCACAGCAACGTCAAACGACGATGCCGCCGTCCTCGGCGCCTCGATCACCGACTCCATCATGGCCTGAGCCGGCCGGGATGGACACGGAGGACGAGGGCAACTCGGTGGAGACGGCGGATGAACGCGATGATCGTCCAGTTACCGCGAAAAGGATCGCACTAGATCCCGCAAGACCCGACACCAAACAGCAATGCGGCCGTTAAGAGAAACTACAGAAACGAGTAGACAGCATCGAGAAGAGCCTCGAGGAAAGTTTTACAAAACAGACGGTACATATGAACGAAATGTTCAATAACGCGGTAGCTAAGCTATCTGGACAAATAACACAAATGTTCGCCGCGCAGTTGGCGCGCATAGACGACATAGAAGCGAGGCTGCCGCCAGCTGCAGGCAGACCAATCAGAACGATGAGCAAGCCGTACGCTAGACAGCAACAACGCAATCAGCAGCAGCAAAACACGCTCACTGACGTAGAGACGCCACCGCAGCTGCAACCGCAGCAGCAACCAAGTCGCCTCGATGGCGACGGGTTAAATTAAACACAAGCATAACCATGGCTACACACGCAACGAAGCACACTAACACTGGGAAACAACAATACATAATCTGGCAGTGGAACTGCCGGGGCTACAGGAGGAAGTGGGGTAATCTCCAGCAATTCATATGCAGCCGCGAGACGGAACCAGACGTGATCCTTTTACAGGAGACAAACCATCCGGTTAGACTAGCTGGCTACAAAGCCATAGACGTGACCGCGACGGAGAACAGGAAAAGAAGGAAACGGGCTACACCCCACGTGGCGAGTGGCGCGGGGCTGGGGGCGATGGTGGAGCGCCGGCCGTCTCCCCCGTCACGCCCGTCGCCGGTCGCCGCCGTCCTCCTTCGACGTAACGTCACTGTGGCGCAGCGAGAACTTCCCTGCGTAAAGATACCTCACGTGATCGTAGAATTATTTCCTAAGAGCGGCCGAGGACTCTTCGTCCTTAACGTGTACAGTAAACCCTCGCTGCAGCACCTTCGGGGACCTGCTGCGGGGCGCGCGCGCGGCTTCCGGCGGTGAGGCTCTACTTGTTGCGGGCGATTTTAACGTGCCTCACGGAGCCTGGGGCTACACCCGAAAAACACCCAAGGGCATACACCTTTGGGAAGACTCGCAAGACCAAAGGCTTGAACTGATCGCGAATCCCGCCGATCCTACACGCAGAGGGAACAGCGTGAGTGCCGACACGCTACCAGACCTTGTGTTTGTTTCGAATGTAACCACAGCGCACTGGCAAAATACGCAGGAAGACTTGGGGAGTGACCACGCGCTGGTCGATATCACGATAGGCACGGGCCCGAGCGGTCGTGGGACTAACCCTCAAGGCAAAGGCCGTAAGCTCTAACTCGTGAAGTGGGACACGTTCCGCAAGAAACGAGAAGAAGCGGGACGAGGCGACGAGCCGATTACGGACACAGGCGAGTGGACCGAGACGCTCAGAAGGGACGTAGACGCAGCAACGAGCGACGTTCCGCCCAAGGCGAACCTCGAAATAATTGGCAGCAGGCTCCTACACATGTGGGACGCAAAGCGAGCCCTCCTAGAGAGATGGAAATGCCAAAGACATAATAAGCCTTTGCGCAAACGCATACCACAGTTATACAGAGACATCGAAGAACACGCACTCCAGGTATGCAGGACACAATGGGAAGACACGTGCAACGGCCTCGAGAAGCAGATGACCGGGGCGAGCGCTTGGCGCCTCTTTAGACTCCTGTTAGATCCGGAGGAGGCTCGGGCCGCTCAAGGCCACAAGACTCGTAGGCTAGTAAGAGATTATAAAGGCGATAACTTCCTCGACGCAATACGTGACCGTTAGTTTAAGAAGGCCGAAAGCATCCAGCACGCCGAATACGATGGCGTCGCAAACGAGAAACTGGACACGGAATTTAGCGAATCAGAAATTCGGATAGTCCTGTTCGAACTAAACGCCCGATCGGCGCCCGGCCCGGCTTGGGTTACCAACAAGACTCTCCGCAACCTAGACGACGAGTCAATCTCCCGACTCGCGGCCTACGTCAACGAGTGCTGGCGAGGGGGTTCCCTTACCGAAGCGTGGAAACGGGCCCACGTTATCATGATTCCAATACCCGGCAAGCAAGTTAGGCTCGATAATCTTAGACCGACTTCGCTTACGTCTTGCGTCGGCAAAGTCATGGAACACGCAGTTCTCACCCGCGTGACCGACTTTCTCGAAGACTATGACGCGTTCGCGCACACCATGCATTAGAGATTTCCTCGCGAGCAGGCGCGCATGCGTCGTCGTCGGCGACGAGGAATCGCCGGAATTTGAGACGGGTGCGTGCGGCACACGCAAGGATCCGTCATACCACCATTTCGTTTTAATTTAGTTCTACTCGGTCTACCCGAGAAATTAACAGAAATAGAAAGATTACATCACAGTCTTTACGCGGATGACATCACCCTCTGGGTTCCCGGGGGAGGACGTGACGGTCACGTCGAGCGAACGCTACAGGCAGCAGTAGATGCGGTTCAGAATTACTTGCGTGGAACGGGCCTCGAGTGCTCGGCTACTAAGTCCGAACTCTTACTCTACAAGCCCACAAGGAGAAGTCGTAAAACTCTGCGCGACGAGGAACCGGAATACGCCAAAATACGCATTATATTGGCAGATGGTACTCCCGTACCGCACGTGGACGAAATTAGAATCCCGGGGTTACACCTGCAGGCAAATGGCCATAACGGAGAGACGGTGCGAAGACTTCGTCGTTCCGTAGATGACACGATCCGACTCTTGCGTCGCATCACGTATAGACGCAATGGTATGCGTAAAGAGTGCGCGATCCGTCTAGTGCAGGCGTACACGATAAGCCGCATAACGTATGTTGCCCCTACCTGAAGTGGATAGGGTCCAAAAAAAAAACAGTCGAGTGCATGATACGAAAGGCTTTCAAGAGGGCGGTCGGCGTTCCGCTCAATGCGAGCACCGACAAGTTTGTGGAGCTCGGACTTCACACCTCATTTGACGAGTTAATCGAGGCGCACGACGTTGCGCAATACGAACGGTTATCGAAGTCAAAGACAGGTCGATGCATCCTCGAGTCGCTCGGCATCACGTACCACACTCAGCATGGAGAAAAGACGGCGGCTGCGGCCTCGGTCCACGACCGCCTGATCAACCCGCCGCTTCCCAAGAACATGCACCCGAAGCACCACGCCGGGAGACGCAACAAACGAGCAAGCGACCTTCAGAAGAAGTTTATTGACAGCAACGAGGCGGTGTGCGTAGACGCTGAGCGGAATGGAGGAGGGAGAAGCGCACACCCGATCGCGGTTGTAGACCGCATGGGTAAGTGTCTCGCGAGCGCCACAGTGACCACGGGACACACGGAGGCGGCCGAAGAAGCCGCGATAGCCCTAGCACCCGCCGCGGTGCCGAACGCTGCGATCGTGATCAGTGACTCGCAGGAGGCAATCCGCGGCTTCGGGCTCGGTCGCGTCTCGCGGGAAGCGGCCCGCATACTCCAAATTTCTGACGACGGCGACTCGTCATCGCCCTCGCAACCCCAAAATTCTACGGTCTTCCTCCTCTGGACCCCGGCACACACCGATGTCCCGCTCGCGGGCAACGAGGCGGCCCATGCCACGGCTCGAGGTCTCACACGCCGAGCCGCTGCTAATTATGTGGCCGCCGCCTCCGCCCCCGAGAGCGGAGCATCGGATCTGCCGGATCGGGACACTACGACAGAAATGCAGCAACAAGAAACACAGTGGGCGTGGGGCGATCGCCGAACCACGTTCAGAGACCTCACCCAACACGACAGACTCGAAAGACGCACATTCCCGCCACCGCACGATAAATTGAACAGGAATGAGGCCGTCACTTTACGCTTACTCCAGACACACACCTACCCTAGCCCCGCTGTCCTACATCACTGCTACCCGCCGTGGTTGCGCAGTGGCTATGGTGTTGGGCTACTGAGCACGAGGTCGCGGGATCGAATCCCGGCCATGGTGGCCGCATTTCGATGGGGGCAAAATACGAAAACACCCGTGTACTTAGATTTAGGCGCACGTTAAAGAACCCCAGGTGGTCGAAATTTCCGGAGTCCCCCACTACGGCGTGCCTCATAATCAGAAAGTGGTTTTGGCACGTAAAACCCCATCATTAAAAAAATTTATTACATCACTGCTACCCAGGTTTATATCCAACAGATGCCTGTAAAGTTTGCGGACAGCGAGCAACGCTGCGACACATGCTCTGGGAATGTGCCGGCAACAACGGTAATCGAACCAGCTCCGTTCGCGACGCGTCCATAACCGCGGCCGTTGCCTGAGTACGGGAAGGCTCGAGCTCGCTTCTTGCCGACGCCGCCCTGGATGCGGGAGCCGCCGGCGACCTTCTCCGTAGGCGTCGCCGTCGCTGGGAGGCGGCTCTCAAAAGTTCAGAGCTGGCAGGCCAGCTCTGGGCCGTCCGGCAAGCCGAAGATGCCGCCCGAGTCCACCCCAACTTCGAGCCGCCGCGTGAGGCCACCCCAACAAAAACTGCCGGACTATTCTCTAATAAAGTTTCTTCTTCCCACCTGACGTAACTACTGCCGTCCCACAAGGCAGCGTCCTCGGGCCTTCGCTATCTTTAATCCACATTAAAGATTTTCCCAGCAACATACCTTCTTGCATAGAAATACATTCGCCGACGATTTCATAATGTATCGTCCGATAAATAACAGCGATGATCATCCAGCGCTCCAACGAGACATTGAACTTCTTAATGTATGATGTAATACGTGGCTCATGACTCTAACGGTAAAAAAGGCTGAAAAAAAATTTTCGCTCGTAAACCTATCACATCGCAGTTTTTTCTGCCTCACTAACAACAGCCTTGTACCCCCCACTACACAACACAAGAACCTAGGCGTGCAACTCACACCGAATTTATCATGGTCTGAGCACATTACGTGCAACTCTGCCAACCCGTACAAGTCATTAGCATTTTTGTTGCCTGGAACTCGCGCTGTGCGCCTTCTGCCTTGCGTAAAGTGGCCTATGTAAATTTCGTTCGACACTCATTTTGAGTGCGCCTCTCCAGTATGGTCACCACATAAAAATAATATACCTTATTGAAATGTTGAAAAATAATTCAAATTAGGGCGAGTCTTGTGTATATATCTATATATGTTATCAAAACAAAAAAGTAATAATAAGTACCTTATTTCTTATAATTATAGCGTTCAGTCAAGCACAACTGAAATGAAAATTGAACTATCGTTACAATCCTTGAACACTCGTCGCGGTAATTTTTTGCCTATCGTTATTACATAAAGTCAGTCGCTGTGATCGTTCATTCCTACAATGATTGAAACGTCACGTCTTCAAATCGCTCCGCGATTAAACAACTTCAGCTGTGTCCGTCTATATGGTGTGACACGGGCGGGTAACTTTTCACCACAGTCATCTTCTATCCGCCTCTAGAATAGCTTCTACAATGAAGTTGTTTCACTCACGAATCATGACTCATTCAGTAATGACCTAGCCATACACTTTCTTGCTCCGAACCGGTTGTTCTTGTTTTTTTTTGTTTTTGTTTTTTTTTTACAAACTGTGAGCGCATATATACTTGCTTGTAATTCCGATGACGCGTCATTTTGACCTTTTCCAGTATGTCTATCTTGCTTCTCTTCCATTGTTTTTATTAACACCGTGCGAAGTGTCAGTAATATGTGCCAGTAATATGTCATTGTCCTCTTTCAACTGCCATCTTTGCTTTTTCTTGTTGTTTTCATTACATTATTTCACAGGCAGTGGAAACCGTTTACTTAAAGGTGATCTGGTAATGCCCGTAGCGATAATTTTCCTTTTCGAGTGCTTTAGGTTTCTGCCTTGCGCTGTTGCTTTTTTTTTGTTCATCGCTTGTCATGCCATATTATTGTAGATTGCGTGATTGCACTTTTATTTGCTAATCTTTTGTACCAGAAATGTCATCAAGTGTTGAAGTGCACCCACACACTTCCCGCACTCAATGCCTGTCTGGAAGCGTGTGAGGAATTCCTAAATACATAAAAAAATGATGGAGTTTTACGCGCCGAAACTTCGAACTGATTATGAGGCACGACGTAGGAGGGCACTTCCTCATTTATTGTGACGACCTCGATTTCTGTGACGCTTAATGTGCACCCAAAACACGGTTCACGCGGTGTTCTTGCATTCCGCCCCCACTGGAACGCGGGTTCGGGATCGAACCGACGACCTTCCGCTCATCAGTTCAAACCATAGCCACTGGGTTATCACGGCAGCTGTCTTGGTATGTCGTTCACTCACATTAAAAGAAACGTTAAATAAACACATTAAATAAACATATGTGCGAAATGAGCACAATGTGAAAGATGGACATTTATACAGTTTAATACGATATGTAGTTTTTCGTGAAGGACGCGGTCTAATGCGTCTTTCCGATGTAGAAAAAAGAATAATGTCTTCCTTACCGGGAGCATCGAGAGTCGAAGCAATATCGCGCACTGTGGTTACGTCGCAAAAGGATGGATAGGTGCGTTAGTTCGTCATGCATTATTATAAAAACTTACAGCGCTGTAAGTATACAGGAAATAGAAAAGAAACGCACACCACACGTGCTGACTCCCTTTTGTAGACATTTTTTTCCATACGTGCATTTAAACATCAGTTGTGAGTGAGCGCATGGGGTGTGTGTAGCGCCTCTCTACGTCCTCTGTGTTTAACCCGCTCTAAGTTTCTAAATTAATGTTGTTACGTCATCACACTTACTGAATGCGTCTACTGTATAGTACGCTCGCACTCGTGATATACGTGTGCGCGCGCACTCTCCAACGTCAATGTTAACCTCTTGTAAATACACCATCTCGTGCCATCATTGATTATATACAATCTTCGTGTGTTTATATCCCGCTAATACTGCGGATCAGGTGAGAATTTGTTCATGTCCTCGCAGTTGGCTGACTAGCAATGTATATGTCGTATGCCACGTAGATTCGGAAGGTTTATTGAGACTTATTCCAGCCCTGTATATAGCGCACAGCACTTAAAGAAGCTGTACTATTGTATCGCCACGATGATATTCTGTTTCTCTCGTGCAATGCAATACTGTGATCGTTATGTGTAGAATTCAATTTTTTATCTGAACAAGTATCTTCGCGTATTTTCAAAGCTGGCCGACTTTGGCATCATCGCATCACCAGTACGCGGGTACTTTTTCAAGTTGCTGATAGTCTGCGCACACTTCCGCCATCTGCAGAGACGAATAAGGCGCGGCGGCCATGAAGCATATAGCCGGCTTCTGGTCCACATGGATTGTCAGTTAGGCATTGGAATATCCACACCGATTGTTGATTATGACTCGTCCTTTCTTATCTTTCATTGTTGCAGAAACGCGCTATGACTAATAAAACAACAGTGATACATGTATAATGGCCGGGCCTGTCGGCAATAAGTTTGCAGCTGAATATACAAGTAGAGAACATAGACAGACACAACTCTAACTCTCAGCTGAAGGTTTTAAAAAGTGCACTACGGTATTTCACGTTTCTACCCCACACGATCCTTTCGCTTCGTGCTCCTGTCTTTGAATGTATTTGCTACATGTAGCGCTATTTTAAAATAAAATCTTCATCTTAGAATGGAGCTATGTGTTTTAATGTCTACCTTCTCGTATGTACTATATCGCGCTGAAAAAATAAAACAAAAAAGTGCACTACATACATCAGCAAGGGTTCGAAAATCTACACTGAGATCTGTGATTCGTGTTGGCAAAGCGAACGCGCAAAAGTCTTTTCGCATGCGTACTCACCTCTTGCACCAGGGAACTTCGGTAGTAGCTCCGACCGTACTCCCAGCTGTCGCAGCGCACCGTAACGTTACCGAACTCTGGAATGCCTTCGCCGGACAACTCGAAGTCAAACATCCGGCAACGACCACTGTGAAGCGACGACGAGTATGCGCCAAAGGTCCAGTTCGACGACAGCACCAGCGATTTCCACTGCTCGGACGTCACGTTCGCGGCCAGGCTGTCCGGCCTCGCGCACCAATATTCGACCGCTGGCAGGAAGAAGCTGTAGATGACCAAATGCAGGCCGTTGGGAATTCCTCTGAGAAGACAGAACAGGTAGACGTTCCTCTGGAACTTGCCGTAGTCTCCGATGACATTCGTGACGTCAATCTCGGACATCTTGGAGCACCGCCGTCTCGCCGACCTCTCGACCCTGTATATAATCAAACTGACGCTTGCATTTCCACCACTGCCTTGAACAGCAGGCAGTGGAACGTTCACCTATGAGTTCCCTGCGTTTGCTCTAAGGTACGGTGCTTGGTTCCTCAAAGGCACAACAAGGCACAACAGGAGCTCGCGCCGCCAGGGAAGCTGCTTGCAGGAAACGAGTCGCCGCCGAGTTCAGCACGTGTAGACAAGGTGCGGGGCGCACACTTGCCCTGCGCAATCACTCAAGCGCGTTATCGGCACGAGTTGCTCCGAAAAGACGTCTAGGCGCTGTTTCTTCCTCCGCAGATTTCTCGTGTCAATGTTTCCATTCGTTTGAAGAAGAAAAGAAAATAATAACGGAAGCGCGTGCTCGAAGTTACAATACTGTACCAATCTTCTAACTGTTGTTTTCATAAACACTCAAAGACGAGTGATCCGTGATCGTTTCTTTCGAAAACGATATAGAAACAAACGAAAAAAAAATCTCCTTTTCACGTGAGCTTCTCAAACGGATGTGGACGACGTGCCCCTGTTTATTTTTTTTTTTGGTCACAGCAAAATGCAAGTGTGAGCTACAGCTTAAGGCCCATCTGTGTCTATTCTAAGGATCTCACAAACCACACAGCTCTTCTGCCTCCGGTTTTTCGTTGTCCTGTTCTCTGCATATGAGAGTACGAGCACTTTTGTTATGTTCCCGACTCCCACTCGGGCTCGATCATATTTTTGTTCTCCTGCGCCTGACAGCGCGAAGCCAAGCAGAATAATGTCGCAAACGTTCCTCACCAGAAATTGCCGTAAAGTGGTTCACTAGCCGGTTCTCTTTCCCTCGTCACGTCAAATACTGTCGGAAGTTGAGAACGTAGGAACACAACCGACCAGTCAGGTGCCCATCTCAAACAAAACAGCACCTTGAGAACACGGTGCGATCCAAAAGGAAAAGAAAAGGGCTTTCTCTGAAGTCACTGTCTCACCATCCAGGGTTGGCTTTTCCGATTACAAATGACCGCACAGGTATGAAGAAATCAGCTTGTCCCGTGTCCTTTATCACGTCTCTTTGTTTCGATCTAGGACTTTAACAGAAATTTCTTGTGCATCGGCCTTCTCATCACCTGGCCACTCATTGGTCAATCCCGCAGCGCGCAGGCATCGTATAAGCTCATGGCCTGCTGTATGGCCTCGTCGCATCTTATCTCGATTAAGTTATGGCACTGTTCCGCGAAGCCACGTGGACGGTTGCTTTCATTTAGGATGCCCAGGCCATTTTATTTGTATTTTTTCATCCGCGTTCCCACGTCATCGTCCAGACGTGCTGCACGGCCGTATCTCTGCGAGGCTCAGAAGTTCAAGGCTCTGACCCAGTGTAGACTTGGTTGACATTCACGCAAGGTTACCTGCGTGCACGTAGTAGCTAATGTTAAGGAGTCGGTCCGCTTTCGGCTGCCAGACTCTTGTCTGCTGGTCTACAACGTTAAAAAATTCCTGTGCAGGAAAAGTGTGCGGGGAGCAATCGATGACCTTTAATTCAGCGATTCAACTGAATCTTCATTTTGTTTTTTTCAGACATAATTTTTACCGCTAAAACTCGCAAGAATGACTGTCCTCTACGAGTTATTGTAACCGAAAAAGGGACTTGGCCGATATCTCTCGCTATGTTTCTGCTGAGTAAGCTTAATGTAGTAAATATTGACGAACCTTGTCTGGTAAGAGGCTCGGACGCTGTCATCGGCTTTTTAAAAGGAAACGATAAGGGTGTGGGGGTTTTTTCTATCGATGTCTTCCCTCCCACATGATGAGATGCTAAGATGTGTAGAAAGTTGCACTGACAACTCTGGATGGATAACATTCAAGAACGAGACAGGAATAGCGGTTAGTGGGTTTTTAGAATTGTTGTCATTTTATCCTAAGTCTACCTTTGCCTCTCGGGAGAAAAGCCAGTCCATTCAAGAAATGGAAATTTGCATAGGTTGATGTCATGCGCCTATACTCAATGATATTTACCTCACGGTAAAGCACCTGCACGGAAAGCGGCGGATTGCCCAGTTTTTGGAAAGCATTAGCAAGCTCTTGTCTTTCTGAGGCATATCGTGGACAGCGGCACAGTAGGTGGTTGATATTTTCTTCGGTGCCGCAGACCTCGCATGCTGCACTGTCGGTCACTCCAATTAATGTAGAGTGTGCCTTTGTGAAGACAACTCATAACCAAAAGCGACAGAGAAGCGTAGCTTCACGTCGAGGAAGTCGAGGAAGTTTAACTGATTCAGTCGTGTAAGTCTTAAGTTTGGCGATTTCCTCTCGGTCAGTGAGTGACTGCGTGCCAGGTGTCGAAGCTGCCTTGCGTCGTTTGTCCTCGAAAGCGGAATTGGAACGCCCTGCTCTTCTGATGATGATGTGTCCCACAAACTGAAGAGGGTAGGACAACGCACTGGTATTGCGGTTGTTTTTTTCCGCTCCGGAAAAACTAGCAAAGCTTCGCAAGTTTACTTCACAAGCCAGACGCGGCCGTTGTACTGTGAAACACAGGAAGGGTTTAGGGCGCTGCATAACTGGCTTGGTGTACGGAATTCCTCTCTCTTGTGGAAAAAAGTACGTTGGACAGACAGGAAGGGGCTTAAATGAGCGCCTCAGGGAGCAACATAACAATGTCTACAACCCGGTTCAGGGCCATCGGGGTATTCATTGCCGCGACCACGGGTGTAAGCCCTACTTGGAAAAGAGCGAAGTGCTGGCTCAACATAGTTTACAGCTGACACGTTAAATCACTGAGGCAGATTTCATTAGGCAGATTGATAGCTCGTGCGTCAGTTCTCCTTTGATTGCACTTCCATCTCGGTAAATGGCGTGTCTTGACAGGGTTTGAATGGCAAGCATTCCGCGTGCTCAGTGGGCCCGTGGCTATCACTATCAGCATTGCAAATGATGATCCAGCTATTTTGCCTATCATTCACATATTTCGCATAATATCACCCTACATATTGTTCCTTCATGTCTTCATGAGTAAACTGTCGTAAGTGAACGCTGTGTGCGTGTCGCTCTCTCGTGTCCCTGTCTTTTTTGCCCTGTGTCCTTTCTTCAATGAATCAACAACAAGCCCAAGCTTACGCGCTAAGGCAGTATGACACTCTCACACCCTAGGACAAGTACGCTCGTGCAAATGCTCTAATTAAGCTACAGAGATAAAAAAAAAGTTATCATTCGTTGTGCATGACCCGCCCTTCCTACTTCAACAAAATATAAGTCCCATGCTTCGCGCTGTTCACCAAGGGGACCGAGAAATAGCTAGCACATGCCGCGTCTAAAGTATAAAAATTGGGAGAAGACGAGCATTAAGTAATTATTTTTAAAGCAAATAATTACACTAGACGCTTCTGATTTTGTGCGCATGTTCCGGATAGAGCGGCCCCTAATAGAGTGACCCCCCTCGTCGTTTCCCAGTCGTTCCCCGTCGTTTCCCCGTTTTCCCCGTCGTTCGTGGTCATGAAAAACTTTTGTTCGTTACGCGTGCTAATAACATTCGAGTAGCTCTCGGGTGATGTTGTAATTTGTGCTTAGGGACAACATCAAAAAAGCGTGTTCATGCGAAGCAATATTGGTTGAACAATAGAAACCTTCTGTGACCTTTTGCACTTTTCACTGTTGCGTTCGCATTGTAATCAAGATTAATTACTTTTCCCATCATCGTAGGTTATGATGACGGCGACTTTTTAATTTATAAAACGCAGTAAACGCAAGGCGGGGCCTTGAAGTCTCCTCATGCGGTGCATATACGCATCGAAGTAAAAAAAGTCCCAGTTTCGCCCGAAGGGGAAGCATCGATTGCTATAGCAAACTAGTAGACAGATACACCAAGTAAGGATAGTAGTTTTATCGGCCGTATAAACTTGGGAATATTAGCTCACAAACTGAATTACCAATCATGGGTCAGCGCGCACAGACAGAAATGAACGCGTCGCACTCGATGACAGCGGACACACGATCTCAAAACACTTGCCTCTGCAAGCGCGGCAGTAGCGGCGAGCGAAGTGACCTTCGTGCTGTCCATCGCTTCAACGCGAAGAGCGGGCGACGTTCCACAGGCATGCGGCATGTTCATGCGGCATGTTGGCATGTTCCGCCCGGGCCCCTGCATACTGAAAGCCATCTGCGACGGGGACTGAGTCCACCGCGCGCCGTGTTTTCGCTGCTTACAGTTCACGTTGATGCGAGACACAGCACGAAGGCCACTTCGCTCGCTGCCGCGCTTCCTCGCTCCAGCGTTCTGACAGCGAGTTTGCGCGGTCATAGAGTGAGATGTGCTCATCTTTGCTTCTGCGCGCGTGACACCATGCTTGTTGATTTACTTAGTATGCCTATGTTTACACATTTTTACGGCCAATAAAACTACTATCCTTAATTCATATAGCTGTCCACTAATTTTCTATCGCAACTCGATGATTCGGATTTCGGGCGAAAATAAAACCTTTCTTTACCGTGGAGGAAAACTGTTTTGGCACTTTTCGGTTCGGAATCCTCCACCCCTTCTTTTTTCATCTTCGAAATCGGGGGTCAACCTACATTCTGGGTCGTGTGTGTGTGTGTGTGTGTGTGTGTGTGTGTGTGTGTGTTCCGGTTTTCGCGGTAATTGCATACTTTAGCTAGAACAAAGTGATACAGTAACAGGGGACTAAACAGAAACGTCAATACACAGCACGTGTACAATAGCGCAAAAAGCGTAAACATAATTAGAATCACACAAATGCCGTATTTTTTCAAATATAACGCGAGTTTGAAATGTCTGAAATGTCTGTCGCGACTTCGAGATGTCCGGAAAAAAAAATGAAGATTCAGTTTAATCGCTGAATGAAAGGTCATAAATTGCTCCCAGCACACTTTTCCTGCACAGGACTTTTTTTTTACGTTACAGACCAGCAGACAAGAGTCTGACAGCCGAATGCGGACCGACTCCTTAACATTAGCTACTACGTGCACGTAGGCATGTGAAAGCATGCCTACGCAGGCCTACGAATGCCTACGTAGGCGTTCATACATGTGCATGTGTGAATGGATGCCAAGTCTACACTGGGTCAGAGCCTTGAACTCCTGAACCTCGCAGAGATAGGGCCGAGCAGCACGTCTAGACATTGACGTGGACAACGCGGATAAAGAAATACAAATAGCAGGGCCGGGACACGCTAAATGAACGCAGCCCTCGACGTCGCTTTGTGGAACAGTGTCGTAACTTAATCTAGATAAGATGCGACGAGGCCATATAGCTGGTCGGTCGCTTGTACGACGCCTACGCGTTGCAGGATTGCCCAAATACTGGATAGGTTACGAGGACGCTGATGCCCCAGAAATTTCTGTTCTCCAAAAGACCTGGAGAGAAACACTGAGTTGTCATAAAGGACTCGGGACAACCTGATTTCTTCATACCTGTGTGGTCTTCTTTATTCGCAAAAGCCAACACTGTGTCATGAGGCTGCGATTTCAGAAAAAGATTTTTTTTTTTTTTGAAAGGCAAGGTATTGTGGAGGCGCTGTTTTGTTTGAGATGGACACCAGACTGGTCGGTTGTGTTCCTACATGCTCAGATTCTGCATTCGAACAACTGACCAATTTTTCACCAAGGACAGTAATTGATAGGGCAAGGGGAAGAGAACCGGCTACTGAACCACTTTAGAGTAATTTCTGGCGAGGAACATTTTTTACTTTGTTCTGCGTGACTTCGTGCCTGCAGGGGCAGGAAAAAAAATACATGATTCAGCACTTCAGGGAGTCAAGAACGTAACAGAAGTGCTGGTATTCACATATAGAAATAACCGGACAACTAAATACCTAACGAAGAAGGACTATGTGGTCTGTGAGATTTCTAGGATAAACACAGTTGGGCCTTAAACCGTAGCTCACGCTTGCGTTTTGTTGCGACCCAAAAAAAAGGGGGGAGGGGGTGCGCACCTCGTCCACATCAGTTTAAGAAGCTCACGTGAAACGGAGATCTTCAAGTTTGTTTCTATATTGTTTTCGAAAGAAACGATAACGAATCACTCGTCTTTGAGTGTTCCGGAGAACAGTAACTTGAAGATTGCTGCTGCATTGTAGCTTCCAGTGCGCATTTCCGTTTTCTTTCCTTTTTTTCTTCTCCTTCAAACGGATGGAAGCATTGACATAAGAAATCTGCGGAGGCAGAGATGCCGACTAGGCGTCTTCTCGGAGTAACTCGTGTCGATAACGCGCTCGAGTGATAGCGCAGGGAAAGTGAGCGTCCCACGCCTCGACTACACGTGCCGTAGTCAGCGGCAACTCGTTAGCTACAAGCAGCTTCCCTGGCGGCGCGGGCTCCTCTGGGGCCTAGTGGGCGAGGAACCGAACCCCGTACTGCATCGCCCCGATGATAGCTGTCCTCGTGCAAGGGAAAATTGTAATCGCTACGTGTAGAGACAATTTTTTTTTTTCTGTAAACAAGTACCTTCGTATTTTCGCAAGCCTGGCAGAATTTGACGTTATCGCACTGCCAATGCTCAGGGACTCTTTTTTAATTTACTGATAGTCCGCGTACCCTTTCCCCATCTGTAGAAGCGGATGTGGCGTGGGGGTCATGAAGTGTAGGCCGGCTTCTGGTGCACATGGATTACCAGTCAAGCATTGAAATATTCACACCGATCGTTGATTATGGCTGGTTCTTTCTTATCATACTTAGTTGCAGAAACGCCCTTTAACTAACTAACAACGTCTATACACGTATAATGGGCGTGCAGGTATTATGTTTGCTGCTGAAAATACAGGTAGGGAACGTAGGCAAACCCAATTCTGACTCCAAGCCGAAGGTTTAAAAAAAAGCACTCCAGGTATTTCACGTTTCTAGCCCACACAATCCTTTCGCTTTGTTCTCTTGTCCTTGTAAATATTTGCTGCTTGTAGGGCTACATTCAAATAAAGCTTTCATCTTAGAATCGGCGATGTGTTTTATTGTCTACCTTCTCGCTGAAAAAAAGAAAAAGAAAAAGGGCACTACATGCATCAGCAAGGGTTCGAAAATCTGCACTGGGATCTGTGATTCGCGATGAAAAAGCGAACGCACCAAGTCTTTTAGCATGTGTACTGTTAAGAATGGCCGTACGGGGTGGCAACGTGCCAGCTTTCAGCCCGCTGCACGTGTTCCAAGCCCACCAGACGGGGCGCCCTTCGGAGAACTGCGAAGGGCCGGCAGCCACGTGGCGCGCGATCAACTCAGGAAATTGGTACTTGGCCGAGCCATCCGGGACAAAGCAGAGTTCTACGAGGCCCTCTGACGTCGGCACTGAAAGCTGGGTGGTACCGAGAACTGTCCGGCCTTTTCACCTGTGTGTGTGTGCAACACGAACATTTCTGAAGTGAAGGCGCTAAAAAGACGGAGGACAAAGAAGAAACACACACACACAGGGCGCCTGTGTGTGTGTGTTTCTTCTTTGTCCTCCGTCTTTTTAGCGCCTTCACTTCAGAAATCATGCTTAACCAACACGCCCAACTATCCATCCTAACGAACATTTCCGTCCACTGGGACTCCGTCCACGGGGACCTCGAAGAGTGACGTCGAACGATGACGTCGAACTATGACGTCAAGCGGAGAGCTTATAAGCAGCGTTTGCCGGCTGCTAGAGTGTGCTCGTGTCGTGCTCGTTGTCGGGAGCTGAGTGCTCTGTCATGCTCGAAATGTAGTAGTGAGCTGTGTGCTCGTAAACTGTTTGCTGTATGTTAGTTTTGCGGGCTCCACATGGGAGTCGCGCTAGACTGCCAATGTATCCTGCTTAAACTGTTAATATGTAAATAAATCCTGTTCACCGAGATCCTCTCTACGACCTTCAACTCCTTCAAATGGTGGCAGCGGCGAGTTAGTCCGACGACTCCTACATCTGGTCGACAGCGGTAGGATCGTCCGACGAATCTAATAGTACTCACCTCTTGCACCAGGGAACTTCGGTAGCATCTCCGACCGTAATCCCAGCGGTCGCAGCGAACAGTCGCGTTACCGAACTCTGGAATGCCTTCGCCGGACAACTCCAAGTCAAACATCCGGCAACGACCACTGCGACGCGACGACGAATATGCGTCAGAGGTAGAGTTCGACGACAGCACGAGTGATTTCCACTGTTCGGACGTCACGTTCGCGGCCAGGCTGTCCGGCCTCGCGCACCAGTAATCGACCGCCGGCAGGAAGAAGCTGTATATGACCAAATGCGCACCATTGGAAATTCCTCTGAGAAGACAGAACAGGTAGACGTTCCTCTGGAACTTGCCGTAGTCTCCGATAACACTCGAGACGTCAATCTCGGGCATCTTCGGGCACCGTCGTCTGGCCGCCGTCTCTTAACGATCTACGTTTCGACTCTGTATTTATTCAAAATGACGCGTGCATTTCCACCCCTGCCTCGAACAGCAGGCAGCGCAGCGTTCACCTCCGAGTTCCCTGCGTCTCCTTTAAGGTACGGGGTTCGGTTCCTCGCCCACTAGGCCCCAGAGGAGCCCGCGCCGCCAGGGAAGCTGCTTGTAGCTAACGAGTTGCCGCTGACTACGGCACGTGTAGTCGAGGCGTGGGACGCTCACTTTCCCTGCGCTATCACTCGAGCGCGTGATCGACACGAGTTACTCCGAGAAGACGCCTAGTCGGCATCTCTGCCTCCGCAGATTTCTTATGTCAATGCTTCCATCCGTTTGAAGGAGAAGAAAAAAAGGAAAGAAAACGGAAATGCGCACTGGAAGCTACAATGCAGCAGCAATCTTCAAGTTACTGTTCTCCGGAACACTCAAAGACGAGTGATTCGTTATCGTTTCTTTCGAAAACAATATAGAAACAAACTTGAAGATCTCCGTTTCACGTGAGCTTCTTAAACTGATGTGGACGAGGTGCGCACCCCCTCCCCCCTTTTTTTTTGGGTCGCAACAAAACGCAAGCGTGAGCTACGGTTTAAGGCCCAACTGTGTTTATCCTAGAAATCTCACAGACCACATAGTCCTTCTTCGTTAGGTATTTAGTTGTCCGGTTATTTCTATATGTGAATACCAGCACTTCTGTTACGTTCTTGACTCCCTGAAGTGCTGAATCATGTATTTTTTTTCCTGCCCCTGCAGGCACGAAGTCACGCAGAACAAAGTAAAAAATGTTCCTCGCCAGAAATTACTCTAAAGTGGTTCAGTAGCCGGTTCTCTTCCCCTTGCCCTATCAATTACTGTCCTTGGTGAAAAATTGGTCAGTTGTTCGAATGCAGAATCTGAGCATGTAGGAACACAACCGACCAGTCTGGTGTCCATCTCAAACAAAACAGCGCCTCCACAATACCTTGCCTTTCAAAAAAAAAAAAAATCTTTTTCTGAAATCGCAGCCTCATGACACAGTGTTGGCTTTTGCGAATAAAGAAGACCACACAGGTATGAAGAAATCAGGTTGTCCCGAGTCCTTTATGACAACTCAGTGTTTCTCTCCAGGTCTTTTGGAGAACAGAAATTTCTGGGGCATCAGCGTCCTCGTAACCTATCCAGTATTTGGGCAATCCTGCAACGCGTAGGCGTCGTACAAGCGACCGACCAGCTATATGGCCTCGTCGCATCTTATCTAGATTAAGTTATGACACTGTTCCACAAAGCGACGTCGAGGGTTGCGTTCATTTAGCGTGTCCCGGCCCTGCTATTTGTATTTCTTTATCCGCGTTGTCCACGTCAATGTCTAGACGTGCTGCTCGGCCCTATCTCTGCGAGGTTCAGGAGTTCAAGGCTCTGACCCAGTGTAGACTTGGCATCCATTCACACATGCACATGTATGAACGCCTACGTAGGCATTCGTAGGCCTGCGTAGGCATGCTTTCACATGCCTACGTGCACGTAGTAGCTAATGTTAAGGAGTCGGTCCGCATTCGGCTGTCAGACTCTTGTCTGCTGGTCTGTAACGTAAAAAAAAAGTCCTGTGCAGGAAAAGTGTGCTGGGAGCAATTTATGACCTTTCATTCAGCGATTAAACTGAATCTTCATTTTTTTTTCCGGACATCTCGAAGTCGCGACAGACATTTCAGACATTTCAAACTCGCGTTATATTTGAAAAAATACGGCATTTGTGTGATTCTAATTATGTTTACGCTTTTTGCGCTATTGTACACGTGCTGTGTATTGACGTTTCTGTTTAGTCCGCTGTTACTGTATCACTTTGTTCTAGCTAAAGTATGCAATTACCGCGAAAACCGGAACACACACACACACACACACACACACACACACACACACACACACACGACCCAGAATGTAGGTTGACCCCCGATTTCGAAGATGAAAAAAGAAGGGGTGGAGGATTCCGAACCGAAAAGTGCCAAAACAGTTTTCCTCCACGGTAAAGAAAGGTTTTATTTTCGCCCGAAATCCGAATCATCGAGTTGCGATAGAAAATTAGTGGACAGCTATACGAATTAAGGATAGTAGTTTTATTGGCCGTAAAAATGTGTAAACATAGGCATACTAAGTAAATCAACAAGCATGGTGTCACGCGCGCAGAAGCAAAGATGAGCACATCTCACTCTATGACCGCGCAAACTCGCTGTCAGAACGCTGGAGCGAGGAAGCGCGGCAGCGAGCGAAGTGGCCTTCGTGCTGTGTCTCGCATCAACGTGAACTGTAAGCAGCGAAAACACGGCGCGCGGTGGACTCAGTCCCCGTCGCAGATGGCTTTCAGTATGCAGGGGCCCGGGCGGAACATGCCAACATGCCGCATGAACATGCCGCATGCCTGTGGAACGTCGCCCGCTCTTCGCGTTGAAGCGATGGACAGCACGAAGGTCACTTCGCTCGCCGCTACTGCCGCGCTTGCAGAGGCAAGTGTTTTGAGATCGTGTGTCCGCTGTCATCGAGTGCGACGCGTTCATTTCTGTCTGTGCGCGCTGACCCATGATTGGTAATTCAGTTTGTGAGCTAATATTCCCAAGTTTATACGGCCGATAAAACTACTATCCTTACTTGGTGTATCTGTCTACTAGTTTGCTATAGCAATCGATGCTTCCCCTTCGGGCGAAACTGGGACTTTTTTTACTTCGATGCGTATATGCACCGCATGAGGAGACTTCAAGGCCCCGCCTTGCGTTTACTGCGTTTTATAAATTAAAAAGTCGCCGTCATCATAACCTACGATGATGGGAAAAGTAATTAATCTTGATTACAATGCGAACGCAACAGTGAAAAGTGCGAAAGGTCACAGAAGGTTTCTATTGTTCAACCAATATTGCTTCGCATGAACACGCTTTTTTGATGTTGTCCCTAAGCACAAATTACAACATCACCCGAGAGCTACGCGAATGTTGTTAGCACGCGTAACGAACAAAAGTTTTTCATGACCACGAACGACGGGGAAAACGGGGAAACGACGGGGAACGACTGGGAAACGACGAGGGGGGTCACTCTATTAGGGGCCGCTCTATCCGGAACATGCACACAAAATCAGAAGCGTCTAGTGTAATTATTTGCTTTAAAAATAATTACTTAATGCTCGTCTTCTCCCAATTTTTATACTTTAGACGCGGCATGTGCTAGCTATTTCTCGGTCCCCTTGGTGAACAGCGCGAAGCATGGGACTTATATTTTGTTGAAGTAGGAAGGGCGGGTCATGCACAACAAATGATAACTTTTTTTTTATCTCTGTAGCTTAATTAGAGCATTTGCACGAGCGTACTTGTCCTAGGGTGTCAGAGTGTCATACTGCCTTAGCGCGTAAGCTTGGGCTTGTTGTTGATTCATCGAAGAAAGGACACAGGGCAAAAAAGACAGGGACACGAGAGAGCGACACGCACACAGCGTTCACTTACGATAGTTTACTCATGAAGACATGAAGGAACAATATGTAGAGTGATATTATGCGAAATATGTGAATGATAGGCAAAATACCTGGATCATCATTTGCAATGCTGATAGTGATAGCCACGGGCCCACGGAGCACGCGGAATGCTTGCCATTCAAACCCTGTCAAGATACGCCATTTACCGAGATGGAAGTGCAATCAAAGGAGAACTGACGCACGAGCTATCAATCTGCCTAATGAAATCTGCCTCAGTGATTTAACGTGTCAGCTGTAAACTATGTTGAGCCAGCACTTCGCTCTTTTCCAAGTAGGGCTTACACCCGTGGTCGCGGCAATGAATACCCCGATGGCCCTGAACCGTGTTGTAGACATTTGTTATGTTGCTCCCTGAGGCGCTCATTTAAGCCCCTTCCTGTCTTGTCCCACGTACTTTTTTCCACAAGAAGGAGGAATCACGTGCACCAAACCAGTTATGCAGCGCACTAAACCCTTCCTGTGTTTCACAGTACAACGGCCGCGTCTGGTTTGTGAAGTAAACTTGCGAAGCTTCGCTAGTTTTTTTCGGAGCGGAAAAAACAACCGCAATACCAGTGCGTTGTCCTACCCTCTTCAGTTTGTGGGACACATCATCATCAGAAGAGCAGAGCATTCCAATTCCACTTTCGAGGACAAACGACGCAAGGCAGCTTCGACACCTGGCACGCAGTCACTCACTGACCGAGAGGTACTCGCCAAACTTAAGACTTACACGACTGAATCAGTTAAACTTCCTCGACGTGAAGCTACGCTTCTCTGTCGCTTTTGGTTACGAGTTGCTTTCACAAAGGCCCACTCTATATTAATTGGAGTGACCGACAGCGCAGCATGCGAGGTCTGCGGCACCGAATAATATATCAACCACCTGCTGTGCCACTGTCCACGATATGCCTCAGAAAGACAAGAACTTGCTAATGCTTTCCAAAAACTGGACAATCCGCCTCTTTCCGTGCAGGGGCTGCTGGAATACCACCCCCATCGCTCGTCGGCCCATAAAACGGTGAAGGCGCTTCTGTGCTTCTTAAGGACGACGGGCTTGTGCGACCAGCTGTGACTATTACTGCAATTTCTATTACACCACACGCGTCAGCGAACTCACCACTAATTTCCTTCTTTCCTTCCCTACTCTCTCTCCCTGTCATCTTTGTTCCCCTTTCCCATTCCCCCGGTACAGGGTAGTCAACCGGACGTTATTCTGGTTAACCTCCATGCCTTCTGCTTTTCTCTTTACTTCCTTCCATGATGCATATATGGAAGTACTGCAATTTCTTTCTTTTCCACTGGCGGACGTGGTGCCCGATCAGCTTCGCCACGCTTGAGTTGCTTAAAAAGCTTTTCCGCGGCAGCTGATGTACTCAAGCCTTCGTGTATCCAGCAGACAACAAGCGGTCAACCTGAGCATCAGAACTCTTTGCTTAGAATCCGGACCTGACCTTCTGAGGGCACTGACGAGGCACACATTAATGATTTCTCTTTTGACTAATTTTGAATGTGCTGACTGGGAAGAGAAGCGGATTCCTCCTTCTCGGTTCGAACGACCAGCACAAATGTTTGCTGGACCTGCAGAGCCTGACGTCCAAAAACCTTAAACAGTAATTTGCGGGTAGCTCATGCATCAGCTCTAACGAATGCAGTTTTTTTTTCTGAATACATCTAACACTTTTCCTGCAGCCTGCTCAAACAGTTCCTCCAGACATTCATGAGAACTAAAATGTCGGCTACATATCTGCACACTTTTGCAAGCAGGGTCGTATCAAGAAAAGTTTGAATAACGCGGTCTTTATGTTAGAGGTAAATATCATTGAGTATAGGCGCATGACATCAACCTATGCAAATTTCCATTTTTTGAATGGACTGGCTTTTCTCCCGAGAGGCAAAGGTAGACTTAGGATAAAATGACAACAATTCTAAAAACCCACTAACCGCTATTCCTGTCTCGTTCTTGAATGTTATCGATCCAGAGTTGTCAGTGCAACTTTCTACACATCGTAGCATCTCATCATGTGGGAGGGAAGACATCGATAGAAAAAGCCCCCACACCCTTATCGTTTCCTTTTAAAAAGCCGATGACAGCGTCCGAGCCTCTTACCAGACAAGGTTCGTCAATATTTACTACATTAAGCTTACTCAGCAGAAACATAGCGAGAGATATCGGCCAAGTCCCTTTTTTGGTTACAATAACTCGTAGAGGACAGTCATTCTTGTGAGTTTTAGCGGTAAAAATTATGTCTGAAAAAACAAAATGAAGATTCAGTTGAATTGCTGAATGAAAGGTCATCGATTGCTCCCCGCACACTTTTCCTGCACAGGAATTTTTTAACGTTCACACTAAGAAAAAAAGGAGTATCTCTTACTCTTTGCGGAGAGTCTGGACTCGCCACGTATATGACACACTTTGTGGGAGACACCCGAACTCTCTTTCGGAAGAGAGTCCCGAGACTATCTGTGCTCGATACAAGGTGGTTACGTGACTCCACACCCAATAGTCATGCACACTCTCTTGTAGTAGTCTCCTAACCCTCTCAAAAGGGTTACACGACTAGTGCTGAGGGAGTCCGTTAACTATTCTGCATGAGTCAGACGACTCAAGATAAAGGGTCACATGACTACTGCTGAAGGATTCGGGTAACTATTCTTGATGAGTCTGATGACTCCAGCAGTGTGTGTCAAGTTACCCTTAGTGCGTGGTGCAGGACTCTTGCAGATAGAGTAAAATAACTAATCCATGTAAGTCGTTTGACTCTCGGATGGCAGTGTTGAGCTGCTTTTCAAAATGTGTCACCAACTTTTGCTGTAAGTACACACGACTACGGCTAGTTCTTATGATGAATACTGTAAAAAGACAACATATAAGACAGAACCCATAGCAAACTTGCCAAAAAGGACATGACAGGTTAGCAACAAAAAGTTAACACTTCATCACCCTTTGTCGTCTTCTGGAAAATTCAAATGTATTAGTCAGCACAGAATCACCATGAAAGCAAGACAGCTCTCATTACTATTAAGCTGGAATCAATAGCCAACCATGCAAAACAGTCTTAAATAAACATCCAATATGTAGCCTGCAGGTGCATATGCATGACACTGCAATGCAACTCATAACCATAATGAGACCCCAAAATATTATGTAACTCATGTAGAAGTTCAATTCAGCACTGCACAAGTCTCTAATGTCAAAATATTTATAAGTTAAACCTATTTCACTGTTCTTCGAGACGTGTTTTTATTTAGAACTTACGATTTAACATTTTAAGCAAGTAAGCTACACATAACAAATAAAAAAGGCTGCACTTATGTACAAAGGAGACCCAGATAATCAAGTGCAATAAAAACAATATTCCAACTTAGATTACATATCTATGCATTAAACTATGCTTGCTGAAAACAACTGGTTGGCAATTGATAATCCAATCTAACAGTAAAAACAGCTGTCTTACCTTATGGTACTCTTGTTGGCAGTTTTCCCCCACAACTTGTGCATGTTAGCGTCAGTTGAAAATTGATCTGAAAAATAGCAACATTAAAAAGTTGTGCATCAATTTTATTCTGTCATACAACATGCAACAGTGTATAAAAGCTTCACAACAGATAATATTACAAAAATAAATACAGCAACATTTATACTAATTGTTTATTTATGTTGACAAACATACTTTTCCAAGACGAAGCATAATAGCTGACACAGGCAATTTCACAGATTGCAATAACCACTAATACAAAACTTGCCATAATGCAAACACGCTGACAAAATATGTAGCACAGGTAGCTGTATTTTGTTACGGCAAAGATAGCACATGAATAATGAGGACAAGGGAGGAAGCAGAATACATAAACAAACTATACCCAGCTGCATGCACGCAGCTGCAACAATACACATGGTGCACCAAGATCCAAAAGAAACAAAGAGGAAGATGTGAGGAAGGCTTTTTTTACTCATCACAAGTTATCCTGTAAGAGCAGATTATGCACTGGGTGTAATCTACCCTCAGCACATACGTAAATATGTTACACTAGGTGCCACATTTACAAATCACTCGCATGATGTTCTTGTGATTGTCCTTATTCCGATTTTTAACTTGGAAAGCATGACTGAGTTACGTAAAGCCTCCCAACGGCTTAGCACATATACAGAAAGCAGTGTTTCTATAAACACTGGAGGTCATGGAAGGATGACTGACACATACCTCTTAATTCTTTTGTCTTTTTCTTTATGATTATCTACCAGAGTAGTCTTTTGTAGAGTGAAACACATCCAGATAATACACTGTGGGCAACAAAGTGTGAATACCTGTTGTTGATTTCTACCTTTCTCTGGTGTCCCGCTAAGGTAAGATTGGTGCAAAAAATTGTCTTCCCAATTTATGCGTTCCCACAAAACAAAACAGGAGCAGATGATAAGCCACATTAATGGTGCGCGAAATAAAACATCAGTTCTTAACTTACCACTGCCATTCCAATCTGGTGCGATTTTCTGCTTTGTTGTGTACTCTAGCACAGGTGCTACGCAGTTCACTTGGTGCCCAAAGCAACTCTAACACCATAGCAGGATGTCAATTTTGTTTTTCAAATTCTAAGCGAAACTCTGGTTATGGAGGACAATTGCAAACTTATAGTTTTGCTTTGTATCTTCATTATGTTGTAGAGCAGGGTAGAAAGCAAGAACATATATTTTTAATTTGGGTTCCCACTGTGCATTGCATGGATATGTTTCAATGAATGATAAAACTATTTGATAGATAAACATATGAAAGATAAGAGAATTAAGCTCGAAGTCTACCATATCAGTAACTGGGAATATTATGTGTAATTGAAATTTTGCGATTCCCAGAGAAGAAACAGTTTTGACAATATGTGCCAAGGCAACTAAGTCACTCATGCTCACAAAGGAAACAAAATAAAAACAAGCAAGATTACAAGAAGTTCGAATTTGCAACCTAAAGCGAGACACCTCACATGACTGATTTATGTATTTACTGAGTATAAATTACATCTAGCGCATAATCTGCTTGTACAAGATGACGAACAATAAGTTACTGTTGCTTTCTCTCTGGGGCATTTCGCTCTTCTGAACACATGCACATTGTGTGGCACAGCTGCGTGGACGTAGCTGGGCACAGCTGTTATTCAGCATCAATCTGTTTTTATGGTCCTGTACTATTATTGTTGTAATTTATAATTAGAAAATAGCCTAACTATTGGGTTGGTCAGCTCCATTTTAAACAAAACATACTGACAGATTTCCCTGTTTATCGCTAACAAAGAGATGGGTACATCATTTCAGATTTCAAGAAACAGCTGCGGAACAGAACAAATGCTGAAGACAGAAAATCTACAGACCAATACCTTTTCTATTAAATGCCATGTACTAGCCGTTTTTGCAACAAATAACATTATTACCAAAATTTGTAGCCTGAAAAAATTACTGGGAAATATTTACATGTACACATAAAAATATTTTGCCACTATGTAGGACATAACTAAAAAACACCAGCTATACAAAAACCAATGACAATTCAAATCTACATAAAACTCCCTATGAATGGCAGTATATTCAAACCTCTAGCACAAATAATTAAAAATGTTGTTTCGAGAAGCATTTCCCCTTAATAAGTGGGTGATAGTGTTTCTACAAAAGGGTTAGAAAATGCCTTCAGGCATACCATAGTGAGTTTTATAAATAGCACATGCATGCATCTGCCTAAAAAGCCCTACGCCCTGCTTGTATTCCTTAGTCACTTTTCTGCATTCTGTTGTATGTCACCGTTTGGATCCCTTAACACTGAGTGCGTAAAACCAAAAAACAGCCTATTAATACACAGAATTTTTAGCCTGTAAAGGGGTTGTGTGGCAATGGGGGCAGCCAACTCTAGTGTGAGAACAAACAAATATTTGTTCTCATGTTAGTGAAACCAGTCAAAATATAATCTCACAAATTTGGAAATGAATGCACAAAGAACCTTGCTGATTGTCACGTTATTGTCTCAAACAAGATCTTTTGGTGTTAACAATTCCTAGTTTAATTCACTTTCCTCTAGTAAGTGGGCTCTGACCTAGAATACTCAGTGTAGGAGACTAACCCAGACCTGGAAGCCAATGTTTAAATCTGAAATAAAGACATTCATCCCCCGACCACATGGCACTGCTTCGTCATCAGAAGAAGCATGCATCCATGGACATATAGTCTGTAAAATTATTTATACATGATCTGTAGCGTTAATCTTGCATTAAGAAATTCTGAAAATTAGAAAAAACATCTATTTAAAGCACTGCTGTAAACCTATATGTTTGAGAAATGCAATACTCAAAAGGTGTAATTTAACCAATGTGTGCATGAAACCTATGCTGCCTTTGACATTCGTCAGTGTGGCAAATAAGCACTGAGAAATGCCAAGGGTATCATAGCTTTTATGTCTCAAACCTTGTATGTGAGTACCACTGGTATCATTGCAGCGAAAACAAGTCACATTATTACCAGACTTATGAGGGGAACCCATGTTTCTCTAGTTTAATATTTTCTTTCTTGTGCTCTTATATCCTTGAGTTTTTCAAAAATAATGGGTGCTTGAAATAAGTACTCTATATTGCTCTTAAGTTTATCCTGCACCAGAGCCCGTGTTATGTTAAATTTCTTGAACACATTGCAGTGCTGTAGGTTATCAAAGGAAGAAAAAAATACCGTAAGTTTGCATTTTAGCCTTCTGTACAAAAAGAATTAAGAGCCTATCAATTACATCCACAAGTACAAAAGAACTATGAGAAACGGGGCATAAAGACAGGTATACATTATAATAGCAGGAGTTGATGGTGAGAACTTTACAAGAAAGGAACTATTAAAAACTAGGTACTAAAGAAACATATGAATTATAATAATAGAAATATTTGCAAAGAATTTGAAGAGACAAATAGAATGTCTGTTCAAATCACTCCACCCCAACATTCATCCATGGTTCGATAAGTGTTCGATAAGATAAGAAACAGCTGGTGATGCTGTTTGGATAGATGGAAACTGAGGTACAGCTGTGAAATAGATGGAACACGTAGAGGGGTCACCAAGTGTTGCACAGCAGATTTCCTTGATCTCCGGACTCACTCGACACTGATGCGTTGAGCCTGGTTATACGCAGTTCGCAAGAGGCCTGGCCCGAGTATGTGGCATGGCTTGGGTAAAATTTCAAGGCAACCTGAAAAACACAGACCCAAATATATAAGCACCAAAATATTCTGCACCATAGGGCAAATCTGAAGTTTACCATCTGCACGTAGCAGATGATAAAAACAGACACAAGTCACCAGACTCAAGGTATATAAATTTGCAAAAGTGTAAATGAATGTGAAGAGCTGCTTGTAGGATGGAATCCTTCATTTTGTCTGTTCTAGATCAATAATAGTATCTTAATATAAAGTCAAGTGTACACGACCCTCCCTATTTGTGTCAGTAGGCTACTCCATGCCAGCTGTTCCAACCTGGCACATGACCACTTGGAATTTCTTTTTGAAAACTGGGGGCCCTTCAATATAGAACAAATCTCAATTTCACGCAATACTTAAAGCAAAAAAAATTTTCACTCGCGTAAACACTATGTCACATTTTGTGTAACGCACCAAACTATGCATCATAAAATGGCATAGCCAAAAAAATTGGTTCCTTCATTAAGAGGGCCAAATTTTAAACAACAATGAAGAGAGGCCTTACACCAAGAACTTCACTGCTTATTAGCCACTGCTCACTTTATTATGGCCGATTAAAAATGGACCAAATGGCTTATTAACTTTATTTTCACAAAAGTGACCTACAGCAAAAGCTGTAAATTTATGTAATCCATGTGTTTAGGACTTGTGCTGTGTGCAAGAACTGGTTTCAGAAAGATACATTATGCAGCAGAGCAGAGAGAGGAGGATGAACTTGGAAAAGAAGTCAGTTTTGGTGTACGTTTATCGGCCTACTTATTATCGAGGCAACCCTAGTAAATTTATGCCACATACCATGTATGAGAGAACATTGTATTGTTCTTAAATTGGTAAAGCTTTATCAAAGTAGTTTTTGTGTTACGCAAGAAAACAATTTTACAATTGGTCTCTTGTAGTTTTATAATTTGCATCGCGTTTCGTCTAATACACACAGTTTCTTGGAAGCTAAGACAAAATGCATAGACTTGAGCATACCTGCACAGACAGAAGGGAGTCTAAACTGCTTCGAAGTTACTTCTTGCATTGCTGAGTGGCTACAAGCTACTTCACTCAAAAAGACGCCGCTTAATTATAAATATTTACCTGATTATTTCTGTCTGCTGTCAGCCTGCTTGGCATCATCACTAAGGCTGCCAACTCCCTAGTGGACGTGGTCGGGACATAGTGGTGGCAGGATGCAGTGGCAGAAGCCACCAAAGGCTCCCAACTCTCTAGTGGACGTAGTCAGGACAGGGCGATGGTAGGACGCAGGGGTAGGAGCCGCCAGAGTGTACCTGCAACAAATTTGCACAAATGTTCTTAGTTCTACCACGTCACGATTTATAATAAAAATTGAGCTGTCTGTGTAAAATGGCTACCAATACAAATAAAGGCAAACAGTTAGGTCCTACTACACAACTATAACCCCGACAAAAAAGAAACGGTGCTTAAAGGGACACTAAAGTGAAACAATGAATCAGTTTAGACTAATGAAGCATTGTTTGAGAACCCTGCAGGCAGTCATTTCAAAAAAATAGTTTGATTATTAGATGAGAAAATGAAGGTCCAAGTATCAGTATTTGAATTTCGCGCCAAAACCCCAGCGCCGGTACGTCAGCATGACATTAGGGATTCTAAAGTATGTTTTCGCATTTGGGCTGTGTTGGCTGAATAAAGGTTCCCGAAACTTCGCATGTTTATTATTTGTTTCCTTTAGAACACAATGTAGTCAATCTGTACCGCTATATATAATTAGTAGGCCCTAGAAGATGCCATCAAAATCCAAGACATCACAGCCCCCAGGTGCGGGAACTTAAGTAGGCGTCGCCACCCGTTTCGTTCCTGCGCTTTTCGTGGCTTGCCAAACGTCTTATCGTTGTAAGAGTGGTGTTTTTGGTGTTGTAGAATGGTAATTTACTGATGCAGAAGAAATCATTTTTCACTTTAGTGTCCCTTTAAGTTTATGAAAATCCAAACAATGAAAAAAAAAAAACGTGCAACCGATTTGTGCATGGAAGCTCAGTTGAAACCTGAGCTCATACCATCAAGTGATCTGCTAGTCAACTGCAAGCCTGCCACCTTAAAATGTCATTGTAAATTTCTTTACATGCATTATGTAAGCTGCATTAATACAAGTTCAATATCTCTTAACATAAGTAATCACCAAGCTAATTCAATTAACGAATTCCAGTGGTCGTTAATGCAACAAAGTGCAAGCTCGGAATGAAGCTGGCCAAACTGGGCAGTGAAAAATAACAATGTGGTTCTCTACATCTTGTTTTTCTGGCTTTCGCTCTAGCGTTGGAATATACAAGAATTTTGACATTTCTGATATTTCACCCTGCTAATTTCTATTCCATAATGCATAATACTTGAGCAAGAGCAATACTGCTTTCTTTTAACCGTAAATAGTGATAGAACAAGAAAATTCACTGGAGCCAATGTTTTGAGAAAAATCTCCTCTTTGTCGAAACATTGGCTCCAGCGATGCTCCTTGTTCTTCATCATGTCAAGTCTCTGTCTTCCTGTGTACCTCTGTACTTTCAATGTTATGTCAATGAAATTGTAATAACAGATCATTAGTAAATGTAGCTGATGAGGAATCTGGGCTTGTTGGTAGATAACGACAGAGTAACTGCGCAACATAGAGATACGGACAAAGGAGGCTTGTCTGTGTTGTCTTCTCCAACCATGTCTCCCCTTTGGCCGATTACTCTGTCTCAATGTAAAACTATTACCCTTTGCACAATACTAAAATGCATAAAGACAGGAAAGTGGACACAAAAATTACAACAGATAGCATCATATGCTAATGAGATATGCAAAAGTGCCTGCTACAATTTGTCTCACCCATAACGTGCTGGATAGGATGGTGACTTCTGGCTGTTGCCATTTCTTGGAATACCTAAAATAAAATACATATCAAAATTATAAAAATACACAGGACAATAGCAGTAGCCGAGAACATAATGCATTGTTTAGTACAAGAAGGTAAACTAATCTCTGATACACGGCAGACGAAATTTCCTTTATTAAGTTAGCAGAAAAATACACCACACTTCATTTCATTCAATACTGTCAGCATTTCTTGGTACAAGAAAAAAGGGTATTTCTGCATGGAAGCAGCAAAATAATAAATGGCCTTCTACTTTTACAAAATATGCTGCAGCGACTAAGCCAACTACAGCTGTATATACTTAAAATTGTTGTATGCACATTACAATAGCCAAGACAGGATAAACTTGGGTTCATATGCAGCTCACTGGAAGGTACAACTTTGCAATCAACTCATTTATGCTTGGCAAATGTACGCACTAACATAAAACTACAAATAAAAGGATCCTTTTTTTTTCATAAAACACCGGACTCAATATAAAAAATCCAGTAGCAATATTACAATTTCACCACATAGCACAGCCAGGTTTTGTAAGCCTAGTAGGATTTACTATATAAATGTTGCAGCAAGTTCATGCTTTTAAATATTTACAACCGTGAAAATAAAGATTACGTAAAAATAATACATTATCTATAGGCTTAGATTGTGAGCTAATGTGTTTTCTACTTACAGCCAAATGCACATAAAATTTGTTCTGTTTCAGCGCTTTTAAAACGCTGTGTCTGTTCGCTTGAGCAGGTAGCCGCTTTACCGCTCTTAAAATATCTGTGCTCCCACATCGCCTGACACTGCCATACAGCGTTGTAGCGCTTTTATTATTCGCCGTAATATAACTAAAGCGCTAGTAAATCTTCAGAATACACAAGCTGTCTTTTCGTCTACCTGTCTTCGCCAGCGAAAGTCACACTGGTGCGAGTATTGTATCTACACTTCAAGTTACGCAGTACTTGATATTCTACGGATTTTTCGATGCGACAGGCCACTCGTCACTAGAGTCGTTAAGAACGGTGTTTCTCCTGGCAGTACAGCTTTGCAATAATTTCAGATGCTCTCCTGAGGCTTCCGTCTGCCAGTAGCATTTTCACATACATACGCGCACGCATGCCTAAGAAACGCTGTGAACTGCCAAGAGAAACGTGGCGCAAAATGTAGCCATACCGTAAGGGCCGAGTACGCGCCGTTTGTAAACTCGGAACAAAAGCTGATATGCTTACCTGAGACGTTAAGAGAAATATGTCACAGGTCACTCCCCGCTGGTAGTCGTTCGTATGCATCTGGTCTCTGTCCGTTGCGATCTCCCATATCACAATGAAAGATGCAGAGCAAACCGCCGCACATCGGGCGCTTGTGACGGTCCGGCGAGCTGCACTTGCTCGATGTCGGCAAAGACGAAATCGGCGACACGCTGCTGCTGGCGGCGGTCCCCCTCGTCGCACTCACACAGCACGGACAGAAGCTCCCACCGTAACTTGCCGCAACGCCTGGTTGCAGTCGCCCCTAACGCAGCGATTTCAGAACCACTCAACGACAACGTACTCGCGTGATGCAGCGCAACTGTAAGATGGCGTCATGGTATTAGAGAGTTTTAGAATAGGGGCCCCAATATTTTGGGGCCCCAAAGAGCTTTGCGGGTGTTAGCGTTGGGGCACGCAGGAGTGAAGAGTTTTAGAATAGGGCTTTGCGTTTGCAGATAGCGTCTTGCGCTGACAGCGCCACTACGGCGTCTAAGAAAAACGATTAAAAATAATTAAATAAAATATACCATCTTATGATATGAATAGTAATTTTGACTTGCGTGTATTCGCGTTTAATTACAATTTAGAGGTTATTCTTCAAGCAGCAAACAATTAGTTGTGCTTAGTTTGGAGCAACAAAACCAACTTTACGTTCCTTCACCAGCCAAGCTTAGCCATG